>NC_079552.1:609301-736801 GCF_015846415.1 Triplophysa dalaica
GGGCCATAGACATCCTGATGTTCACAGACACACAACAGACCCCTGGTAAGTGTGGACATCACAGATAAACAACAAACAAACAACCTGCAGCGTGTCTGGAGTTATGTTTTGTGTTGTCTGTTAGCAGATGAAGTGGACGCTGGTGAAGCGGTTCCTGTGACGCGTCCGCTCGGTCTGAGAGTAAACGCTGTGGAGTCTGCGGCGCGTTTGTCTGATGTGAGACGTCTGGAGGGTCTGATGAGAGCACACACACTGATGGCTCTCACAGAGGAGAGATCTTCACCCAAACACCAGCATCATCTGCTCATGGCCTTGAGCTTCACGCTTCACATCTGGAAGGTACCTGCACTTCACGCGTCTCGTGCATCTCTTTCTCAGAAATCCTTCAAACCCTGCTTGTTTAATGCAGGTATCCATAGCAACGGCACAGGAAGTGATGAAGGACATGTCGAGGAGTCGGTCAGTGGGTGGTCAGCCTGTGATCCCCTCCAGGAAAGACAAAGAGCGACCGGATGAGAAGAAGCTGAAGCAGGTGAGAGAGAGCAGCAGTATACGGTGTAGATGATGTTTGTATGGCTGCATCTCATTTATCTCTCCTGATATGATTCATTACACGTTCAGTCATCTCCTGTGGAGGAGAAGTCTGGAGATAAAGCTCCAGAGATCTGTTTTCCCATCAGTCCCGAGCAGTGGGCTCAGTTTGAGTGTCCGGAGGAGATACGACAGGCTTTCTGTTGTGACAGCGGCCCGTACACCATCAACACCACCAGCATCTGCATGCAGGTCAGTCCATCTCCATGAGAGACTCATGTAAAAGAGGTCAAGTGCAAAGAGAAGGAGAAGGTTTGCTCGTAGTTTTTCTGTTCTTCTTCAGTTATACTCAATTCAACATGATGGGTTTAACAAAAAGAAAAAGGTCTTTGTCAAGTGTTGTTTAGTTTCTCTTCACACGATGAACAGTAACGTTGTGTTGTGTTTGTTGTGTTTCAGAAGCGCACTCTGTTTTATTTGGATGTGCTGGTCAGAGAGTTGGAGTCGCTATATTTGACCCCCTTGACCTTTGCTCCTCTTCATTTGGCGGAGGTCATCGCTCATGACCTCACACAGAGCAAGAGTCACTCTCATGTCTATCGTCTGAGGTAACATCCCATCACAGATCTCCTCAGTGTGTGTCTTCTCATTCACACAAGTCATTCGCTTAGATTTGACCACAGACAGACTTTTCCTGATAAACATGAGCTGACACTTTATATTTATGTGTAATGTGATGACATTCAGACTGCATGGACTGTGTGTGGATGGGTTGTATTTAAATGTCGTCTGTTGCGTGTCAGGATCATAAAGAACTGTAATGAGCTGGGCCTTCACTCTTCATCTCCATACTGTGAAGAACTTCAGAGTTTCACACACATTCCTGAAGATGAACAGACACGGTATGAATCTCTGACATCACTAAAAACATTGATAAATTCCTACTGTCACCGTCCAGTGAAAGGTTCTGTTGTTTAAGGAGTCATAAATCCATCATCAGTCAGAGAAACACAACTCAAGCTCCGTCTGACAGCAGCGTGAGAGATGAGGTACGGTGTTATATCAGGTCTGAAGCATTATAGAGACTCAAGATTATTCAGTTATTACCGGAATACAAGCTGGCAAATGAATCTGAGTGTCATGTGGTGTTGGTGTCTTGAAGACTTCAGTGGATGAAGGTGATATGGTGTTCAGAAGACGTCTCCGTATCTGTCAGCTGTGTTTGGAGAAAGCTGATGTGTGTCTCACTATAAACCTGCATGAATCTGCCGAACTTCTACTGACACGAGCTCGCACGTTAGCTGAGGTCACACACACAAGCACGCACGCATACATGCACAAACACACACACGCACGCACACACACACACACGCATGCACGCATACATGCACACATATACCTGCACATGCTTGATAGTTGCAACTTTTTGCATTTTTAGATTGTCCAAAAATATCGTTCTGTACCATTTATAAGCTTTTTTGCTTTCAATGACCTCAATTTTGGACCCACATTGACACGAGTCCCCATGTGTTGGTGTGCATTCAGATTTATGTCCTCATTGTGATATAAAAAAAGGCAACACTCACACACAGTTTGTCACTTTGGATAAAAGCATCTGCCAAATGCAGAAATATAAATACATATCTCACCTCTGGTTAATACATTTCTAAAGTGTCTTTTGGGACATCAAATCATTGATTACATTTAATCTGTGATCAGCACTCACTTTTATCTCATAATAATACTAAAAACTTAGTCATTTAAGCACATTAAAATGTATTTTATGTAGATTTGTTAATATTTATTGTTAACATTTTTAATAACGTAATATATTCATTTTCATGTCATTATTATTGATTCTTGTCATTATCGTTTTTGTGTTTTAGGAACTTGGTGACCACATGTCATTGGCCAAGAGCTTCCATCTTCTGGCTGTTCTGGCCAATCAGGAGCACAGATACAGTGACGCTGTTGATCTGATGAAGCAGGCGCAGGAGTTTGATGGAGATGAAAACTTCTGGTACTCGCTGATTCAGACGCTGCTGACAGCTGTAGCTGAACGGAGAGGACGAGACGCACATCATCAGGTTCAGATGATTGACAGCTGCTGACTCTATTATAAAAAAATATTATTCACAGGATGTTTAAAGTGAAATGTAATGTACTAACAGTAAGATCTCAGTCACACACAGTAGAAACATCATATATGATATGAATTCTTGTCGGGGTGTTTTTTTTGTCAGACATCACACAGGCGGGTGATACAGTAATAGTATAACTGTTTTGTGACGCTAATATTGATGGATGAAGTGTTTCTGACTCTGTTTTCAGGTGTGTGAGATTACAGCTCAGGCATGCAGAAGCTTCAGATCAGTGTTGGAACGGAGACAGAACCGAGCCGGAGTTCTGCTTTTCTACATCACATCACTAGAGATCAGGTGCAGTCTACTTGAGCCAATAATCTCCTCCGATAGACACCACTGCTCTTTTACTGTGTGTGTGTGTGTGTGTAGATGTGCGGTTGTGCGTCGTCAGTTGCTGTGTGCAGATGGCCGTGTGTCCTCACGGAGTGATTCATGTTTGGAGATGTTAACATGCGTCTGTGTGAAGCTCAAACACGCTGCTGCTGAATTACTGCAGCTGGGCTACAGGACACACGCCGCAGACGCCACGCTAGAACACGCCAACACGCTCCGGTAACTCACCCAAACACACATCATCCATGACATTAACATCATCACAACATCCCTCAGATGATCATAATGTTACTGTATAAAACACTGTAGGTCAATACATCTATTTTGTTCTTAACAATTATTGCATTTTTCTGTTATCATGAGTTGTGATGTGTGTTTGTCATGAAGAATCTTGGCTGTTGATGCTGCGAGTGAAGAAGAGAAACAGCGCCACCTTCTGGATTCATTCTGCCTCATGCAGACGGCCGTGTTACTTCAGGAGGACGTCATCTCTGATGTCTTAAACATTCTGCCACCTCATCAGGTATCACACATGAACTTAGATTTGAAAACATGATTTCCCGTGACGTGATCAATTTAGTTTCTAATAGAGTTTTCATGACAAATGTTGACCTGACAACACCTGCACTAAAGTGTGTTTGTGTGCTTGCTTGTTTGTTTGTATGTGTTTGTGCATGTGTGTTCCAGTCCGGTTGGTGTAACCTCCCAGCGGTGCGTGTGTGTGTGCGTCTGAGGCTGGCTCTCGCTGATCTCGGTCTGATGATGTTGGAGATTCAGTGTGCAGATGAGAAGAGAAGAGCCATCGCTCGAGAAATGATGACATCAGAGGAGAGAGCCGTCGAGGAGTTCATGAGGATCACCTCAGATCTCACTTCACACCAGAGGGTCAGACTCCACACACACACACAAACACACACACACACACTCACATACACAGACACACACACACACACACACACAGACACACACACACACACTCACACACACACACACACACACACACCTACACACACTCACACACACACACACACACATTGACAGTAACCGGTCTCTCTCTCTCTTTCACTCTCTCTTCAAGGGATAGTTCACCCAAAAATTGTCCCCATTTACTTGACCAGAGTCATTTCTATCCCTTCAATATAAAGTCATTAGGGACCTGATTCAGGGGGTGAACTATTCCTTAAAGTTTTGTGTCTGTGTGTGTCTGTGTGTGTGTGTTGTGTCGTCTCTCTCCTCAGGAGTGGGGTCGAGTTGGACAGAGTCTGGGTCAAGTGATTCTGACTCACTTGACTGCTGTGAATTCTCTCTCTCTGGACTGTACAGAGACCAGAGCTCGCACGCTCGGCATGATGGGAAAGTGTCTGAGAGTTTTAGCTCAGCAGCGAGACCCGCTGTACTCTTCAACATTGTGGGACGAGCCAATCACGGTACAGCACACACCAAATGTTACTTTAAATGCTTCTGAAAATATCCCAGAGATCAGCCACGGAGATATATGAGTCCCAGAATAATGATGATCATGATGATGATGGATGTTCTGTCTGTCTGCTGCTCTTTAAAGTTTGTGTAAAGAGTCATAGATTCACTCTGTGTATGCGTGTGTGTGTCTCTGTGCTTGCATGCACGTGTGTGTGTGTGTACGTGTTCTTGTGTGTGCATTTGTGTGTGTGTGTGTGTGTGTGTGTGTTTGCGTGTGTGTGTGTGTTAGATGTCCAGGAGGTGTGCTCAGCATCTGTGGTGTCAGGCGAGTGAGACTCTGCTTCAGTCTGTGACTTTGAGTTTGCAGTGGAGTCTCACACACTTGATTCCTGCAGTGTGTTGTGATCTGCTGGAGTGTCACGGTCAGTTTGAGCCCAGCGTCAGTGGACAATATCTCACACTGCTTCAGGTACATCAAACATCACACCGTAAATAAAACATCACAGGCCATGAGAATATTTGATCACATGTGTGTGTGATGTTAATAATGAAGGCGTTTGTGTCTGATCTCAGAGCAGTTTGTGCTGTGTCGAGATGTCATCTGCCCTGCGTGCGGTCAGTTCTGATCTGAGCATGAATGTGATCTCCAGCGCTGTGAGACGAGAGTGTGCGGGTCTCTCTCAGGTACTGTACTGTGAGTTTATAATGCACAGACTGACATCAGATCAGACCTGAACAATCTAAACAGTGTTGGAGGATTTCATGTTTGGAATCAAATGTGTCCATCAGTCTGAACGTGTGTGTTGTCATTATTTTTGTGTGTCTGATGATGCTCTTGTGTGTGTGTGTGTGTGTGTGTGTGTGCAGGTCTTCAGTCACCTGACCATAAACCCAGAGCACATGAGGATTCTGGGAGAAATGCCTCCAAACATGAAGATCCTGCTGCTCCAGCACTCTCAGGACGGGTCAGTGTGTTCTCTTCTGTGATCTTGTGTGACGTTTGCGGTTTTATCTGAAGTGATGTCATTGCTGCTGTTGTGCACTAGAGGGCAGATGTGTTGTATGTAACTTGTGTGTGTGTGTCTGTGTAGATGTGTGTTGTATGGTGGTTTCTTTGAGAAGAGGAAAAGCACAGAGACTCATAGAGGAAAGAGTGTCAACTCCACAGGTAACATCATCATCATCATCATCATCTGGAGCTCTTCATTACGTCACACACACACAATATTTACATGAGTGAGATGACAGTGTGTGTGTGTGTGTGTAGGTGGTCTGATGTGCTCGAAAGTGGTGAAGGTCTCAGTTCATCGCTCAGATCTTCTGCAGCTCCACAAACACCTGCAGGATTTCAGACAGCTGACTGCGCAGACGCACTCCAGCTGTACACAGACAGTATGACACACCTCTACTGTACTCTATTGTACCTGATCAATCAAGAGCAACACAAATCTCTCTCTCTCTTTGTCTCTGAAGGAACACACAGATGTGGATGTTGTGTTCAGGTCACTGGTACAGGAGATGGAGGAATATCTGCATCCTCTTCTTTCACAGTTTGACTTCTCATGCTTTAGGTACACACACACATTTAACTTTGTTAACACACACACACAAGCACTCACAAACACAGACACACACACAAGCCATTTAACACACCCATGTTGGTGTTGGTGGTTCACCAATGTATATTCTTCATATTTCTGCACTTTTACATTTTCAAGAAATCAATTTTATCAGCTTATTTTAAATTTTAAATTACAAGGACATCGGCATGTCCTCATAATGTAAGGGGCGTGGACAAACACTTGGATACACACGGCATTGCAAGGACTGTGCGTCCTTATAATGTAGGTCAAACCAGTGCACACACACACATCATGCACAGTTACTGATGTTTCCTTTGAGAGTGTGTGTTGTGTGTTTGTGTGTGATTATAAGTGAAGTGTGTGTTCATGTTTTATGAGGGTGTGTTGTCTCATTTCCTGCTCTTCTCTTATCACAGTGTGTTCTCTTCATCTGTCTCCACCGCTGCATCGGCCCGCAGCGCTCCTGATAAACCTGGTACACACACACACACACACACTCATGAGTGTCAGTGGTTTTAATATTCATCTATAAATGATCCTCGGGCTGTTGTTCAGGAGTTTATAAGATGTCTTCTATTGCTAAAGGAGGATTTTCACAGGAAACAGTTATGTTTGAGCTCTACTGCTTCCCATAATGCATCTGTGATTCTGTGTTTTATTTTTCTACTGTTAATTCATGTTGAAATGTGCACAGAAAAACATGTTTGTTGTGTTGTGTGCAGAAGTGGGCGAGTGTGTGATGATTTTAGCAGACCGGATGTTGTTGGATCTGCCGTTGGAAGCTCTGGAGGTTTTTCAGGCGGATGGTATCGTCTCAGTGTCTCGTGATTTCTCTCTGCAGGTTCTTCATGCACGTCTGCAGTCAGATGAAGCAGGTGAGAGTTTTTCTGAAAAGCTTTCTTTATCTTAAACAAACCAAAAAATAAGATCGTTCTATGACAACCGGGTTCTAAACGAACACCGCTGTAAAACTGTTGTAATAATGAATGTACTTACAAAACTGTAAGTGTGTCACGTCTGAAGTTAAGAGGGAACAGGCTTCAGGTGGAAGAAAGTATTTGTGTGTTAATCTGGTTTTACTGGAGCACATGTTTTCACATCCTCTCTAATAAAAACATGCTAATGAAAGTGATCTAATAAGAAGCGTTCTGTCAGGATTAGGGGCCCAGTAATGTAATCTCTTTACATTCACATTTACATTTTTATTTGTATAATTGATTCTTTCTGTGGACTCGCGCTTGACTCTTGCATGTAAATTGGTAAATTAAAAGCTAATGTGGTTTGTCTGGGCTCATACCTGCCGAGGGCTGTTTGGGGATTCACACACAGCAGGTGTTTACAGCTGCAGGGAGGATTCTGAACTAAATGACAAGGGGTTTTACGCTGCAAAAAAATGTGTTTTTTAGTGGAAATATCAAAAAAGTCATTATACAATAACTGAAAAATACACTTGAATTTAGTTTGACCTTTTTTTTAAAGAACCTTATTCAAGTTTATTTTTCTCACCCCATTGGACAGATCTTTTTGCTTGTTTTTACCATAAACTTACTTCATTCTTATTTGTGACCCTGGACAACAAAACCAGTCTTACGAGTCAATTTGAGATTTTTACATAATATGAAAGCTTTCTATGGATGTGTGAGTTGTTAGGATTGGACAATTTACAACCGTTTAAAACTGGAATCTGAGGATGCAAAAAAGTCTAAATGTTGAGAAAATGGCCTTTGAAGTTGTTAATAAGAGGCACTTTGGCAGGATATCCACTCACAAACATAAAGTTATTATATATTTATGGTAGGACATTTACTAAATATCTTCATTGAACATGATCTTTACTTAATATCCTAATGATTTTTGGCATAAAAGAAAAATCGATCATTTTGACCCATACAATTTATTTTTGTCGTTTCCTTAAAATGTTCCCGTATACTTAAGACCAAATATCTTATGTCATTTTTTTGGTCAAGTCATTTTATTTTGATTTAAGAACGTTTAGATATTTGTACTACAAAACAAGACAAAAACACTCTTTTTGTTTTTCATTTTTTCCAGTGTAAACTAGTGTTCAAACTGAATGTTGTTGTTTGGTCATTTAACATCAATAATCAACACAGAATATAAAAATCTCTAATGTCTCAAGATGTGATTTAGGTCAGATGATAAGAGTATGTGTTGAGATACAGGGCAGTGATTTGAGAAATGGGCCGAGAGACAGAAGGTCAAAGAGTAGATTGAATCCTCAGAGACGGCTGCAGTGTGTGCGGGCGAGCCAATTGAAACCACCTGTTTTTCATTTTATTTGTCAATTCCACAGACGTCTGTCCTCCAGAAACATCATGAAGTGTGTGTGGGTCATTCTCATGAAACTCTTCCAGTGATTTTAATAACAGTTTTCATCAGTATTTACTGATGTTTTAGGCATCAAAAGAAATCTCTAGGTAGTTTGCTTTACTAGAAATCTGACAATATACAGTCATAAAAAAAATTAGGTCAACATTAATAACATCCACTAGCAAACATGATCACGGCACATTAATAGCAGTCAGAAAACAACTGGTAATGTAAGTACATTTACATTTAGTCATTGAGCAGACGCTTTTATCCAAAGTGATTTACAAGTTGGGTAAACAATGGAAGCAATAAGGTCAAACAATAGGACAACAAAAAGCATAAATGCAATAAAATCATGTCTCACAAAGCCTACTACAGTGTACAGAGCCAAGATTAGTTTATCTTAAGTTTAAGTAAGCATTTTATGAATGTTTAAACATGAACGTTTAAATGAAACTAAGTGACATGTATTTCATTACTCCCCAGCCCAGGACATGTATGAACTGAAGGCACTTTGGATTAAAGCGAATGCATGTCAGTGTTTTGTCAGCTTTTTCTTTTCTTTGGACATTCATATGTACATCTGCTTATAATATTCATGTTTTTATGCATAAATAAATGTAAATGCTTGTAGAGAAAACAATAGAACAAACAAATGACCTGCCCATAATACACACCATACAAACATAAACAACATTATTTTAATCCCTGTTTTGCATTAAATACATATTAAATAAGATCACACTAAGAAAATTCACTGGGTTTCGTCAATTTTTAATAAATACTATAAACCACTGTTTACAGTCAAAGCACTTTATTCTTTTTATTTGATGTTTTCATCATAACAGGAGTTTTTAGTGGACGAGTCTTACTTTATTCTCTCTTTCTTTTTTTTTTGCTGAAACCTGAAGTATTTCTGTTATTTTTAGTCTCATGTAGAGACATATTCTGTATATTTAATAATCAATCATTTGCTAATGACTGTAATATAGTTTTTTTCTACAAAAATTTTGTACCAAAAAAGTTGATTCTTAAATATTTCAATCAATAAAACAGTTCATCATGGGAGGAAATAATAACACGAGAAGTCCGAAGTTTCCACAATATACCAAAAGAAAAAGGTTTAGTTTTGCATGTTAGAATCCAGTCATTGATGTCGTGACGTTTCAGAAGTTTCTAAATCAAAGTCTTGACAAACAGACATTCACAGATTCATTGCAAATGAGTTTTCAGATTTTCTGCTCACTAAACATTTGAATATATGGCGACTGAAGTCATCACGCACACTTGAAGAGTTTGAAGGAAGTTTTTTTTCTGTAATTATAAACGTGATTATGTTTACTGCAAAACACATTCAGCATAATGTGTTTACGTGACTTTTGCTGGAGGCGGACGTGAAATGCGTCCAAACAAACTCAGTCATTGATCAGAAATGTCGCCAGAGTTTGGCGCTGCCGGTTATTACGTGCACACTCGCGCCGCTAAGATGCTCTTTCCTGTTTGAATTCTCTTTCCTGTCGCTTACAGTTGAAAGTGACAATAAAAAGGAAGTTAAAGCTGGACGAGGAGTCAAAGGACGAGATCAAAGTAAAGACATCAAAGCGGTGAGTCTCCTAAATGAATCTGTCCACTGCTGATAGAGACGCAATATTACCTTATTACCTCTCTCTCTCTGTCTCACTCACTCTCTCTCTCTCTCTCTCTCTGTCTCACTCACTCTCTCTCTCTCTCTCTCTCTGTCTCACTCACTCTCTCTCTCTCTCTGTCTCACTCACTCTCTCTCTCTCTCTCTCTGTCTCACTCACTCTCTCTCTCTCTCTCTCTCTGTCTCACTCACTCTCTCTCTCTCTCTCTCTGTCTCACTCACTCTCTCTCTCTCTCTGTCTCTGTCTCACTCACTCTCTCTCTCTCTCTCTCTCTCTCTCTGTCTCACTCACTCTCTCTCTCTCTCTCTCTCTCTGTCTCACTCACTCTCTCTCTCTCTCTCTCTCTGTCTCACTCACTCTCTCTCTCTCTCTCTCTCCATATATCTCTCTCTCTCTCTCTCTCTCTGTCTCACTCACTCTCTCTCTCTCTCTCTCTCCATATCTCTCTCTCTCTCTCTCTCTCTCTGTCTCACTCACTCTCTCTCTCTCTCTGTCTCACTCACTCTCTCTCTCTCTCTCTCCATATCTCTCTCTCTCTCTCTCTCTCTCTCTGTCTCACTCACTCACTCTCTCTCTCTCTCTCTCTCTCTCTGTCTCACTCACTCACTCACTCTCTCTCTGTCTCACTCACTCACTCACTCAAGATTCAAGATTCAAAGGAGCTTTATTGGCATGATAAAAGAAAATTTACATTGCCAAAGCACAAGATTAAATATAAACATGCAGAAATACAGATTAAGATCAAAAATAAGATAGAATAAAATTAAAAGTCTATAATTAAAAATCTATATATATATACATCTCAATATAAACAGAAAAAGAGTTTTAATTAAAGTTCTCAATAAGGGTGACAGTGTCAGTTTGTGTGTGTTGTCCTGTCAGTGTTGTGTTGTGTTGTGTTGTGTTGTGCTGCTTGTTCTTTGGTCGTGGCAGGACTTGACATATCTCTCTCTCTCTCTCTCTCTGTCTCACTCACTCTCTCTCTCTCTCTCTCCATATCTCTCTCTCTCTCTCTCTCTCTCTCTCTGTCTCACTCACTCACTCTCTCTCTCTCTCTCTCTCTCTCTCTCTCTCTGTCTCACTCACTCACTCACTCTCTCTCTGTCTCACTCACTCACTCACTCAAGATTCAAGATTCAAAGGAGCTTTATTGGCATGATAAAAGAAAATTTACATTGCCAAAGCACAAGATTAAATATAAACATGCAGAAATACAGATTAAGATCAAAAATAAGATAGAATAAAATTAAAAGTCTATAAGTAAAAATCTATATATATACACATCTCAATATAAACAGAAAAAGAGTTTTAATTAAAGTTCTCAATGAGGGTGACAGTGTCAGTTTGTGTGTGTTGTCCTGTCAGTGTTGTGTTGTGTTGTGCTGGTTGTTCTTTGGTCGTGGCAGGACTTGACATATCTTGCAGCAGGTTTGAGCTTCTTGACTTTTCTCCCAGTATGTATGAGATCACTCTCTCTCTGTCTCTCTCTCTCACTCACTCTCTCTCTCTCTCTCTCTCTCTCTGTCTCACTCACTCTCTCTCTGTCTCACTCACTCACTCACTCACTCTCTCTCTGTCTCACTCACTCACTCACTCACTCACTCTCTCACTCACTCACTCACTCACTCACTCACTCACTCACTCACTCACTCAAGATTCAAGATTCAAGATTCAAAGGAGCTTTATTGGCATGATAAAAGAAAATTTACATTGCCAAAGCACAAGATTAAATATAAACATGCAGAAATACAGATTAAGATCAAAAATAAGATAGAATAAAATTAAAAGTCTATAAGTAAAAATCTATATATATATACATCTCAATATAAACAGAAAAAAAGTTTTAATTAAAGTCCTCAATGAGGGTGATAGTGTCAGTTTGTGTGTGTTGTCCTGTCAGTGTTGTGTTGTGTTGTGTTGTGTTGTGCTGGTTGTTCTTTGGTCGTGGCAGGACTTGACATATCTTGCAGCCAGGTTTGAGCTTCTTGACTTTTCTCCCAGTATGTATGAGATCTTGTCCTTTTGTTGAAACTGGTCAAAGTCTTTGTGTAAGTTTGTAAACTGGGGGAAGAATGTTTCTCTGATGTGTGTGTAGTTGGGACAGGAGAGGAGAAAGTGCAGCTCTGTTTCCACTTGGTTGTGTGTGCAGTGTGGACACAGTCGCTCTTCTCTCGGTGTCCATGTGTGTCTGTGTCTGCCCGTCTCTACAGTGAGCTGGTGATCACTGAGTCTGTACATGCTCAACACTTTTCTTAGTTTAGGGTCTGATACGCTTGTGAGCTATTCTGACACTTTATATTCTCTCTTTAGTGACAGATAGCATTCCAGTTTACTTTGCTGAGCTGTTGCTTCTGTCCAGTGTTGGAGATATTTCTCTTTTTGTCTTTTCATCATTTGGTTTAGTCTGGCTGGGGTTTGGGGTTGACTTGGGTATGTTTGGGGTTGTAGAGTTAGTTGTGAGATCAGTTGGATGAAGGGGTTTCTCTCTGGGCTCAGCTCTTGATGACTTAAGGCTTTGTGATGGAGTGTGTCTGTGTCGCTGTTCTTAAGGTGTGTGTAGAATTTTAAAGCTCTTTTTTGTATTTTAATGATTAGAGGATACAGTCCTAATTCTGCTCTGCAGGCGTTGTTTGGAGTTTTTCTCTGTACCCGTAGAATGTTTTTACACATTTCTGTTTGCAGAATCTCTATTGGGTGTTTGTCCCATCTGCTGAACTCTTGGTTGGCGAGAGGACCCCAAACCTCACTTCCATACAGCGCGATTGGTTCTATAATTGATTGTATTATTTTCAACCAGATTACGGTTGGGATGTCAATTTTGATATTCTTTTTTATGGCGTAAAAGGCTCTTCGTGCCTTGTCTCTCAGGTCGTTCACAGCCTTGTTTAAGTTTCCGGTGTTACTAATGTTTATACCAAGATATGTGTAGTTCTTGGTGTGTTCTAGGGGCACGTTGTTTAGTTTGAAACGCTGATGTTGATTTTGGCTACTGGGCTTTTTTTGGAATATCATGACTCGAGTCTTCTTAAGGTTAACCGATAGGGCCCATGTTTGGCAGAAAGTGTGCAGGGTGTCCAGATGTTGCTGTAGACCTTCTTTTGTGGGTGACAGCAGCACCAGATCGTCTGCAAACAGGAGGCATTTCACTTCGGTGTCTTGTAAGGTCGGGCCGGGTGCTGGTGACTGTTCTAGAGCTCCAGCTAATTCATTCATGTAAATGTTAAATAGTGTAGGACTTAGACTACAGCCCTGTCTCACTCCACGACTCTGGGAGAGAAAGTCTGTGTGCTTGTTGCCAATTTTAACTGCAAATGTGTTATTGGTGTACATTGATTTGATGATGTCGTAGGTTTTTCCTCCGATGCCGCACTCACTCACTCACTCTCTCTGTCTCTCTCTCTCTGTCTCTCTCACTCACTCACTCACTCTCTCACTCACTCACTCACTCTCTCTCTCTCTCTCTCTCTCTCTCTCTCTCTCTCTCTCTCTCTCTCTCTGTCTCTGTCTCTGTCTCTCTCTCACTCACTCACTCACTCACTCACTCACTCACTCACTCTCTCTGTCTCTCTCACTCTGTCTCTCTCACTCACTCACTCTCTCTCTCTCACTCACTCTCTCTTTCTCTCTCTCTCTCACTCTCTCTCTCTCTCTCTCTGTGTCTCTCTCACTCACTCACTCACTCACTCTCTCTCTCTCTCTCTCTCTCTATATATCTCTCTCTCTCTCACTCACTCTCTCTCAAGATTCAAGATTCAAGATTCAAAGGAGCTTTATTGGCATGATAAAAGAAAATGTACATTGCCAAAGCACAAGATTAAATATAAACATGCAGAAATCTCTGTCTCTCTCTCTCTCTCCCTCTCTCTCTCTCTCTCTCTGTCTCTGTCTCTCTGTCTCTCTCTCTCTCTCTCTCTCTCTCTCTCACTCACTCTCTCTCAAGATTCAAGATTCAAAGGAGCTTTATTGGCATGATAAAAGAAAATGTACATTGCCAAAGCACAAGATTAAATATAAACATGCAGAAATACAGATTAAGATCAAAAATAAGACAGAATAAAATTAAAAGTCTATAAGTAAAAATCTATATATATATACATCTCAATATAAACAGAAAAAGAGTTTTAATTAAAGTTCTCAATGAGGGTGATAGTGTCAGTTTGTGTGTGTTGTCCTGTCAGTGTTGTGTTGTGTTGTGCTGGTTGTTCTTTGGTCGTGGCAGGACTTGACATATCTTGCAGCAGGTTTGAGCTTCTTGACTTTTCTCCCAGTATGTATGAGATCTTGTCCTTTTGTTGAAACTGGTCAAAGTCTTTGTGTAAGTTTGTAAACTGGGGGAAGAATGTTTCTCTGATGTGTGTGTAGTTGGGACAGGAGAGGAGAAAGTGCAGCTCTGTTTCCGCTTGATTGTGTGTGCAGTGTGGACACAGTCGCTCTTCTCTCGGTGTCCATGTGTGTCTGTGTCTGCCCGTCTCTACAGTGAGCTGGTGATCACTGAGTCTGTACATGCTCAACACTTTTCTTAGTTTAGGGTCTGATACGCTTGTGAGCTATTCTGACACTTTATATTCTCTCTTTAGTGACAGATAGCATTCCACTTTACTTTGCTGAGCTGTTGCTTCTGTCCAGTGTTTCAGATATTTCTCTTTTTGTCTTTTCATCATTTGGTTTAGTCTGGCTGGGGTTTGGGGTTGACTTGGGCATGTTTGGGGTTGTAGAGTTAGTTGTGAGATCAGTTGGATGAAGGGGTTTCTCTCTGGGCTCAGCTCTTGATGACTTAAGGCTTTGTGATGGAGTGTGTCTGTGTCGCTGTTCTTAAGGTGTGTGTAGAATTTTAAAGCTCTTTTTTGTATTTTAATGATTAGAGGATACAGTCCTAATTCTGCTCTGCAGGTGTTGTTTGGAGTTTTTCTCTGTACCCGTAGAATGTTTTGACACATTTCTGTTTGCAGAATCTCTATTGGGTGTTTGTCCCATCTGGTGAAGTCTTGGTGGGCGAGAGGACCCCAAACCTCACTTCCATACAGCGCCATTGGTTCTATAATTGATTGTATTATTTTCAACCAGATTACGGTTGGGATGTCAATTTTGATATTCTTTTTGATGGCATAAAAGGCTCTTCGTGCCTTGTCTCTCAGGTCATTCACAGCCTTGTTTAAGTTTCCGGTGTTACTAATGTCTCTCTCTCTCTCTCTCTGTCTCTGTCTCTCTCTCTCTCACTCACTCACTCACTCACTCACTCACCACACTCTCTCTCTCTCTATATATATATATCTCTCTCTCACTCACTCTCTCTCTCTCTCTCTCTCTCTCTGTCTCTCACTCACTCACAAACTCACTCTTTCTCTCACTCACCTTATTACCTCTCTGTCTCTCACTCACTCACTCTATCTATCTATCAGTCTCTCTCTCTGTCTGTCTTTCTCTCTCTCGCTCTTTCTCTCTGTCTCACTCTCTCTGTGTCTCTCTCTCTGTCTCTTTCTCTCTCTCTCTCTCTCTCTCTCTCTCTCTCTGTGTCTCTCTCTCTGTCTATTTGTCTCTCTCTCAATGAGGTGTTTGTGTTTTCTCCAGTGACCTGCCCATCATTCAAGCTCTCTCTTAACTAAAGTCACCTTTATCAATTTCTCTGCAGGTGCCCGTCAATCGAGTCCTGCCCCCCCACACCATCCCTGTGGACACGCACCGCTTCAAATGTATCCCATCACCTCAATGCGTCTTCACATAAGCTGCTCTTTATAATGCAGTTGTTTGTAATAGTTTGTCTTTCTGTTGGAGAAATGTTTTCTTAACACAAACTTTAAGATGTAGTTACTGCCCAGCTGGAAGATGATGGAAAACAGACGGGTGAGTTTGACTTCATCATCAAACTGATTTCATAACCTGTTTACTTTGTGTTAGGTCACATATCTGAGGTAAACAGGGTACTGAGACTCAAACTCGGGACCTTCAGGTTACAAATCTCTGACCTTTAAGCCCCAACTGCCTGTAATGTATGTGTTCATATTGAAACATGAATGCAGTAAATAAGAATCGGCTGAAGGCTGGAAGACACTAGTGCAGATTTGATCACGTAGTGTGTGATGCCCTGTTTTCTCTGCAAACTTTTAAAGTGTCTGCAAGTGTGTGATGTCTAGTTTTTAATGTTAATATGTATTGTCAGCTGGATATTTTTGAAGAGGCTCTGGAAGTGCCATTAAAAATGTTTTCTATACATCTTGATATAAATCAGTTTTAGTTCAAGGAATCTTCAAGCCATAAAATCACAATAAGAACAGAACAAACTGAATTGTGGAGCTAATTGAGGAATTCCTTCTGCGAGACTTTTACTGACACATAACGTCTGGTCTGATGATTGAATTCTTCTGCACAGAGACGATGAGCCCGACAGAGAACATGAGAGCCATCCTCAACTCATACACACCTCACTTTACATCTCTGTGGAACGGTTTCATATGTGACCCCGATCACACACCCAGGTCAGAGGTCATGAAGAGCCGTGGATGAGATTTTCAGAATGTTCGATGTTTAAATGTTGTTGGTCTGTCAGTCTTACAGATCTGGAGAAGCTGTTGAGTTCCTGCGGTGCTTTCATCTACTGTGGGACAGAAAACATCTTCTCTTGTGTTCCGGCACACCGACTGACCGCTCTCAACATGTCCGGTAATAAAACTCTTTCTCACTCACCTCCACATTCACACACACTGTCGTGATTGATTTTAAAGCCATCATCGACTCATCATACAGTATGATAACAAGAGCGCTCGCAGCGTGACATCTAAAGTCTGGTTAGAGATGTTAAACAGTCTTTCATGTGGCTGAAATACTCGTCTGGTCCTGACTTCAGATCCATGTGATTTATTGATCTCGGCCGTCAGAAATTATTCTTATGGAAAATTAAACAAAGCTGTGAGTGTTTTCTCACGCAAATGAAACTAAAGTGTTGCCTGATCTTTGATTCATCAGAAACACACCAGAGAAGAGTTTATGCTCATGTGATGATGATGTCATGAGGGTTTCGTGTTTTCTCTTTCAATTTTGACGTTTAGTCTCAAGGGTTCATAAAAACATGTATTTGTTGATATACAGAATATTCAGCTCATCACGACAGGTCAGGTGTTATCCAGCTCAATGCAGCAGATGATTGACATCAGAGTCAAGTCATTAACTGAGAGATCACAAGAACAAATATCAGAAAAATAAAGAGAAAACAAGCTGATATCTGTTCAAATAATGCAGAGGAAAAACATGTTGTACATGTGTACACTGACGTCTCAAAGCAACTTGACTCATCATTTGGGTCGAGTACCACCCCAAGAAACATATTTCAGATTTTATTGGACATTTTGTCACGGAACGGAATGACTGAACCCAAGCGCAGGCAGTTGAAGGGTTAACAAAAGACTGTATTCACAATATGAAACCAAAAACCCTTTATGTGGAAAAAGTATGAGGACTAAAATAAGAACTTTAACCACAAGTTAGATATGACACATGTCATTGTGTCGTCTCTCTGAACTCATGAAAGGTCAGTCTGCTCTTATGAGGAGAGTTCCTATTCAGAGCGTTCAGTAAATAAACAGAGATTCATTAAAATAAGACATTTTCCACTGTTGTTATGAAGTCACATGGTTTTTAGAATTCAAAGAAAACGGGAAGTTCATCATGTCAGCTCAACACATCTCTTTATACAATCATAATGCTGGTGATTTTCATTCTTCCGTGTTTTTTTCTTCCCCGCAGGCTGTCAGATGGTTTTTCTCTTTGATTGTGGACAGAACAGAGCCGTTGTGCTGCATCCGTCCACACAGGACACCAGGTGAACAAAACACAAACTCTTGTGTCTTCTCTACAGTCACTTCAGTGCTCTCATTTTCATTCACTTCTTCTTGATTGTTGGATGAAAGGGACTGTTCATCCCAAAATTAAAATGCTCTCATCATTTATTCTCATCATGTGTTTGTACATCTATGTGAGTCTTTCTTCAGTAGAACAAAAGAAGATATTTTGAGAAATGTCTGGTTTTGTGTTCATACAATGGAGATCACTGGAGTTCAGTGTTGTTTGAGGATTAACGTTCTTCAAAATATCTTCTGTTGTGTTCCGAAGAAGAAAGAAACTCATTCAGGTCTGACGTGAGGATGAATAAATGATGAATGAAGTCTCATGTAAAGTTGTTCTTTTTTAAACGTGTGCAGATAAAAGGTTGCATCACGTGTGTTTGTGTGTTGTGCAGTGACTCTGTGAGGTCCGGGTTTGAAGGTTCTGTTGGGTCAGCGTCTCTCTTCACTCTCATTGGTTGTCGTTCTGTTCTGCTCAATCAGTGGAGCTGCAGCGCTGCAGTCAACCTGCAAAACATGCGCTCGCTTCTGGACAGTGAGTCCATCACACACTTTCATATTCATCTCTGAACATTTAAAACATGTTAAAACACACACTGTCGTTTAATATGTCCACTCTTAAACACTTAACAAACAAGATGAAGTGATTCAGTGATGTTTCTGGTGCAGATCTTCTCAGAAAAGGTTTGACATCTGCTCAGGCTGTTCATGTTTTGAGATCATGTAGAGAAAGGCAAGATGTCACTGGAAAGCCGTCCAGTCTGACAGGTGTGTGTGTTCATTTATTTGGTTTGTGTTGTGTGTGCAGTGTTTGGTATTTGTTTATGCAGTGTAATAAAGCTGAATAATAGAAATGTTTGTCTTTGTTTTATCACAGCAAGGGAGATTACAGCCGATGTCTCGTCTGAAGACTGTGATTTCACCCAGAAACGTGAAGCTCTGAGCACTTCCACTTCAAACTTCATTATTTATGGACTTCCCAATTTAATGGTTTCATAAATCTGACATCTGCAGAGTTGATCAATGTAGACCTTTTTAATCGTATTGTAAAGAATGTAATACTCAATGACCTTTAGCTAAGATTACAGAAATAAAACTCAAGAAAGTTTCTGCTATTTCTTCATCATCTCTGTGCTTTAATGTCTCGGTCGATTTGAAAAGCTCAACTAAGAAACTGTGAAAGAGTCTGACAGTGTTGATTCTTCTCAGGTTCAGTACAGACTGTAACACAATATCACATCAGAACTACCACCAATAAATTAGGGATAATCCACAGCTAGTCGTGTGTTAAAGGGTTTTAATGCACGACGTGGATGCAAAGAACCACCCGACATGAAGCAGAGGCTGGTTGCCTCTTCGAAGTGCATTAAAATCCTTTAACGCACGGCTAGCTGTGGATTATCCCGCTTATACCGTGGTCATTTGCCAAGTTAAAGCTTTTATTGATGTTTACAGTGAAATTTTAAATCAAACTGGTGAAAATGACAGTGATTTTGTCAGTTAAATGTCAAATGTAATCAAAGTTACTGGAACTACTTCTGCGTTAAAGGCTTTTAAAGATCACCTTCCAGCCAATCAGAAAACAGTTTTAAAAAAGATCATGGTATAATCACATTTAAATATTGTGTGTGTGTGTTAATGCAACACTAATGGAACTGAACTGAGACCAGATCAAGTGACAACGGATTCAACTTCAGGTTAAAATCTAATGAATTCAAGCAGTTAAATCTTCTAGGTTTATGAAAAATTAATTTCGTATTTCAACGCAATAATCCTGCAGAGCAGACGTTCATTATTTTTGATCGACTGTTAATCACAGACTTTAATACTTACTCATGATTTACACCATTCTGCTTCTGGTGGGTGGAATAATGTTTTCATATGTGAATATATTAATTCATAAGAAAGCTGCTTAAAGGTTTGTAAACAAGCTTTTAAACGCAACATGAGGACACAGAGAAGATGAAGAACGTGACATTGGAGGTCAGTAATTCCTCTTTATTGGAGTTTATCAATGATGTCATTACACACTTCAGTGTTGACCATGTGTGTATTTAAGCATGCTCCTACTGAACATATCTCATGAAATCAAATGTGTTTCTGTTAATAATGAGATCTGAGCGGTGTAGAATAATCACATATTTGTAGATGAAACAAAATTTTATTGTTGCTCAGATCTGTCACGTGTATTTACACAACAATGGCATGGGACGGGCCATTATTTTAAATAGTTTCTCTGGATTTGCAAATTCTTGGGAACATTTGGGATAATGGCAGTACACAACTGCATGAAATATATCACACTGTGCAAGTGATTTTTGGATATTTCTTAACACAATTCTTCCATATTGTGGCTTTAAGACCTAAGGTAAGAAACTTTCTGTAAGATGCCCCCAGGTTCCCTGCTGGAGACCCAATGCTGTGTCACTCTGAGCTCCTCTGAGACATCCAGACTGTAAGAAGAGGAAAGACGAAGCTCTCACGGACACAAACTGAAAGAGCGAACCACCTCACGCCATCCACATGAATCTCAATATAATCACACGCATGTATGATGACTAATTGATCAATCAGGAGAACCAACGGCGGCAATCACAACCCGTGACTAAAGACTTATATTGTGAATGATGTCATTAGAAATGTTGGATTGAGAAACTGGTCCAATAATGAAGGAACTTGAAACACACGGATCATTTTGACTCAGTTGTGCGTCAGTGTTTTAAGAATCACAGGTGGTCTGTTAGTGAAAGAACAAAACCTTGTCATGATTGTGGTACTTGACAATCAAGCTGGTATTGATAATGATGATGGTATGCACATGCACTTCAGATATTTTAAAGTAGAAAATGGAAGGTCTCCTGACACGCACTGTGAAAGGCCTCTGTATTACATATGTTATTTTTGTTTCAACCAATAATCTGTTACCTGTCATTCCTTCATTCTCAGGTCATGTCAAACCAGTATGAGTTTCTATCTTCTTCAGAATACACCAGAAGATATTTTGAAGAATGTTGATACTCAAACAACACTGAACCGCATTGACTTCCATTGTATAAACACAAAACAACTGAGACATTTCTCAAAATATCTTCCATTGTGTTCCACTGAAGAAAGACTCACACACAGGATTATTCAGAATATATGATGAGAGAGTTTGATCTCTTTAATCCACAGACTGAAAGTGTTTACAGGACAGAATCACGTGACATCATCTGTGAGATTTTCAATCTTTTTAAGTGCTTCAGACTGATCTTCTGCTCTTTCAGTAAATCACATTATAAAATTCAATTAAAGGGAGAGCCTGAAAGTTCCCTTAAAGAACAGGAACACCAACAGAAAAATTAAACTCTTACCATTATTATCCCTTGTGTTGTTTTTAAAAGAACAAACTTTCTTTAATCTAACACAAAAGGAAAAAAGTTGTAGTCGTCATCATGATTGTCTGTTTTTCATGCTTTTATACATCGTTTTAAAGTAAAACATTTATTTATTTATTGTATTACATAATTTATTGTTTAGCTCTCGTTTCAAATATTAATTGTGTAAAATCCATCATTTTAATTAGTTAAATCAAATCAGAATCTCTCTCTCTCTTTGTTTGTCTATGAAGTAATAATATTGTGAGTTAAAGTTGTGGTTAAAGAAAACCTCTCTGTCTCTTTCTCAAACACTCTCTCTGCTGGTGACCTGCTGGAGACACATGCAGATGTCTCACTGTGACTGGTGTACTGTAATCAAAGTATGCTTTGCTGCTGCACACACTACACTACACTGTGTACTTAACATCAAATAACTGTTTACATGACAATGAGGCAGTAAATGTTGTCTCTTATTCCAGGTCATGTAAGAACTCACTGAAGTTCATCACTCATATCAGACTAAAGCATGAAAAGCGTCTGCTCGGCCGGTGAGAGACAGAATGAAGATGAGATGACAGACTGTAAAGAGCTCTCGGGCCGGTGGAACAGCTTCATCTGTAAATCAGTTACATGTGACGAACATCCACATCACAAACATCTGCTGAATCTCGTGTCCTTCATGATGACAGACATCTAAGGTTTGGTAAGTGTAGGCACACATGAACGTCAAACAACTGTCTGAACGAAGTGATCATGGCACATTTGAAAACAAACTGCATAAGTGCAATAAAACCGGTCTCACAGAGCCTATACAAATCTAAGATTTGTTTTGTTTTTTGGATAGAAAGAGAAGAAGAGTGTTTTCAGACGATTCTTAAAGATGGATACAGAATATGCATGAATATCTTAATATTGGACTGAACACACTGCTGGGTTAAAAATGACCCAATGCTATTTATTTATAAAATTACCCCCCAGTGTCTTCTGGCCAATATTGACCCAGCATGGGTCTTTTAGACTTTATAGAGTGAAGGAAAGAAAATAATGATACAGATCAGAAGTAATGTTGAAATGAAGCTTGTTTTGGGACCATTCCAGCTTTTGCATTGTGATGTTCTGTGTTTTCATGATGATAAAGCACATCAAGTCCCCACAATGTACAAAACCCAAATGTTTGTGCGTGCGTGCGTGCGTGCGTATGTGTGTGTTGAATCATTCCATGACAGTAAGATATGATTCTGTGTCCTCTGAGCTTCTGGAAAGCCGGATGGATTGTGTTTTCATGAAAGTAAATGTTTTGTTGCATTTTAGATGTGCAAAAATTCTTGTTGTAGATAGACAGAAAAATCTCATTTCACCTGCAGAAACATAAGACAGATCTGCTTCTGCACTTCATGTTTGGACTAGTAAACACACGTATTGTCATTGTAATGACTTTCATACTGTATTAACACTATATTCTATCACCTAACACTTTCTTTACTGTTACATTTTTAGATACGCAGAATTTAATTAGTTTAATAATCAATTTACATTGTGAACACACTTTCACAGCTAAATGCTCTCTCAGGAGAAAGAACACACTTGTGCAATGAATGTATTCAAACAACCCATTAAAAACTAAACATCAAACTCTGACAGTCATCAGCATCTTCACGCTGCGCTTCCGAAGATTTACAGTAAATGTTACTGCACAAATGAAGGACACTTAAATCTCTCGATTGTCTCAACTGGATTTATAGATGAAGAATAACATCCGTCTGCTCCTGTTAGTGAATACTGATGATGTTTTTATTCCTGCGGTGTCAGTTTGACACGCGTCTGGGCCATTTGGAGGGCAGATCTTGAATGTGGGCTGTTAATCTGTTGGGTGTCGTTGAGTTGAAGTGAGCAGGAACTGATGATGGATCAGATGTGAAACATCGAGGACACACATGTGACCATGCGGCAGGTAATTGCACCCGAGCTGCGTCTCCGGGGAACTGTGCCAGTGTCCACGGGTGGTACGCATCCATTTCTTTACCTCATTTTATTTTATAATGTTCTTTTGTTTTGCCTGTCTGTAGTGTACATCTTCATGAGCAGATGCGCTTTATTTTAGTTAGATGTGGAGAACTTCTGAAAAATGAAACCACAACATGTCACGTCCAGTGGTGGGACAGAGGACCCAAGCGCAGACAGCGCGTCAGGGGTTAAACAAGACTTTTGATAAACAATGACAAAAAAAACCCTGCGAGAACAGGACATCAACTGACTACACTAGATTAAGTAGGACTAAATAAAACACTAGACATGACTACAACTAACTGAACTAGACTAGACTGAACTAGACTTGACTAGACTAGACTAGACTTACTTGGTTATACAAGACAAGGCTGTTGGGAAGGGTAACATCAAACAGCAAAATGATCCAGCACAAGAAAGAAGACACAGGGCATGAAATAAGGGATCAAATCAAGAGGGAACAGCTGTGGGGCATGAAATAATTAACAATCAATAATGAGGAAACGAGGGGGCGGGGACAAAGTCTAGACCGGAAAGAGCATATTAAGTCATGACAACAATAATATGTCTCTCGCCACACAAAACATGAGGCTCTGTCATGATTCTACCCCTAGATCAAGAGAAACACGACATAATGGGGCAGAATCATGACAAAAAAATTCACAGGGACAGTTCACCAAAAAATGAAAATTCTTTCATCATTTTCCACCCCCAGGTTCTTTCTAACCTGTATCATTTTCTTTGTTCTGGTGATAACAAAGGAAGATATTTAGAAGAAGGTTGGCCATTTTCAGTTCAGCAACATGATACAAAATTCCTATACATGTGTTGCTCTGTTGAACACAAAGTGAGATCATTTGAAGAATTTAAGAAAACAAACAGTTCTGGGGTGCCTTTGACTACTATTTAGTGTTCAAATTCTTCAAAATATCTTTTAGTGTGTTCATGAGAACAAAGTCATTTATACAGGAATGAAATGACACGAGGGCGAGTAACTGATGACAGAATTTTCCAATTTTCAATTTTGCTTTGAGTGTTTAGAACGTTGAAGATGCGATGAGACGACTGGAAGCTCTTTTCACTTCATATATTGTGTAAAGAATGAGATTTGTCATTATAAGAACCTAAATGACAGATAAAAATGATATTTATTCCATTAGTCTCATGTATGTGAGCTTTTCTTCAGTGAAAGTGAAGATATGTGTGGAGAATCTGGAGGAGAAGATCACAAATGAACTCGTCTGTGACATTCATGAAGACTACAGAGAAAAGAAATATGAATTTCACATGTTTTCCACATGTGTTTAACGTGTGCATAAAACATATGTTTAATGAGTGTTTTTGGAACATTTTGTTGTGAGACCCATAGGATAACATGTGATCACATGTGGAGACATACAGTATCACCACGTCGCACATGTCATCCCATGGGTTACACATGGGGTCACAACAAAATATTCCAAAAAACATACATTTCACACGTGATCAGGTGTTTTGGCACATTTCATGTGTCTTTTCTGTAAAAAAACGAAACACACTCAAATTCTCTCACACAAGCACACAATTAACTGTACCACTCTCTCTTGAACACATACACAGATTATGTGTTGTTTCAAAATAAAAGCACTTCTAAATCAGAACTTGTATGCACACGGTCAGATTTGATCTTTAATCCTCTGCTGTACCTCATTATTTTCATTTCTATTAAACATGCGGTCTTGTGTCATTACATCAGGATTGTTTAAAAATCCATCAGAGGTTTCACATCCTCTATAATCCTCTGACATCCAAAACACCAACTCGTCCTGATGGAGAAGAGATCTAGTTAAAATGATTTCCATCAGAATCTCTCGAGCTGTCTCCTAAAGACTCAAGGAATGTTTTTGTTAAATGAAAGTTTACGTCAATCACTTTTATACATGACTTCTCTTCACTTCTGCCTGCAGGAGAGAATCATAACGTCATGCTCTTCATGATCAGAGATGTGCTTTCATCATGACACAGTGATGCTTTTTGTTGTTAAAAGGTGACGAGTGCAGTTATTAACAACATTAAATCTGAGTATTGATCTGTTTGCTTAAATATCTAAAATTAGCTTTGTAGTTTTAATGACAGTCATGATTAATAATTGAGTAAGTGACGTTAAACTGCACGCTGTTGTGATGAATGACAGTTTTTTCTTGACTCAATAAGAATGAAAATATCTGTAGTGTTTTTATTAGTGAGAGAACCGGACGTCATCAGAATGATAACACAACAGTCAGCGGAACATATCAGTCAAGTGTCTCATTCTGTCATTATCTTTGTATTTTTTGTCTTATAATCGATGATAACTGGCCGTTATTTATTGTGTGATTAGTGAATGTGAGTAATTGATTCGGCCGCAGACTCTTTGTCTCAGTTTTAAATGTTCGATACAGTAATGAAGCTTCAGTATTGATCTGTCAGTGCTCTGAGCGGAGCGTCTCGCCACAATAAGATTCTCAAACGGGTCGATACAGCCTGAGAGTTTAAGTAATGCTGATAACAGATGAATCCTGTTTGTTTGTAAAAAAAAATAACGCTTCATCAAAACCAAGGTCAGAATGCCAAACATTTTTAAAAGTGTGTGACAATGACGTCATAGAAATGCGAAAGACCACCTCTGCAGAAGATCCACAACTATGTTTTAGCCCCACCCACCTCATATGGCATGTAGAAAGTAAAATAAGACATGTTTTAAAGATGGGCTAACATGCCATTTCATGCATTCTGACTTCTTTACACAGTTGAACGTACTGGCTTATATTGCTTAACATGTTCAATGGACATTGTGTTCTGGTGGCTTTTGTTGAGACACTTTTTTTTAGTACACTTTTTGTTAAAAGTGTAGTAAAAGCACATATTTCATGTCTTAAAATGATTTAGCTTCTATAAATGTCCAACAGGAAATATAATCCATGTTCTTTTAATTTTATCAGTGTGAAGACCAAAATGTTTCCTTTTTTATGTATTTCAGGATTTTTATGTAGTAGACGACTGTGTTTTTTATTATTATTTTGTTTGTCAATATCTCTGTGCAGGCATTGAGAGATGATGCTGAAGTCAAAGGTGTTTTCTCAGTGGACAGACGACAACATTCATCCTCTTTCTGATCAGACAAATTGATCTCTGTCCGTCCAAGCTGTTAACTGTCATGATTCTGTCCTTCTTCTCTTGAGTTTTCTAGTTCTGTGGACAGAGTCGTGACAGTACCATGTCTTTGGTGCTTGTTATGTTCTGTGTGGAGACACGTCCTCCGGTCGCATCTCTTATCCCCGCCCCCATGTTTCCCCGTAATCTTCCCCTTCGTGTTTGATTCCCGTCACCTGCCCGTCACCAGCCCTGTATAATTATCCTTCATTAGTTTTCCCTTCTAAAGGCCCTCTTGTGTATTGTCCCGTACCGGTTCGTTGTTTATAGTTTGTCCGTATCGTTCGAGAGTTCTAGTGGAAAGTCTTGTATGGCCGTGTGTGTTTTGTTGACTTGTAATTTTGAATTTTGGATTTCTTGCTGTTTTGTCCCCTCATGGGTTTTGTATTTGTTTTCACATTAAAGTCTTTTTGTTAACCCATTACTCTCCAAATTACCTGGGTTCTGCCCAAATTCATGACAGATAACAGAGTGAGGGTTCTTCACAGAAATCTCATAGAAGAACTGTTGGTTCCCAAAAGAACCATGCAGTCAAAGATTCTTAAAATAAGTATTTCGTTCTCGTCTTAACAGAGTGCGAAGAACCCTGACCACTACGAAGATTATTTTGTGAAACAAATGGTTGGCATCATGTGGCGCCTTCAGTTTTGTGAGTGTTATGCATGAGTAATCTGAAGTCTGAAAACTTACTGTATGTGCTTGTGTCTATATGAATTTCATTGTGCAATATTAGAATATCATCAGAAGATATGCAGCTTATGATATATTTACATTTAGGCATTTGGCAGACGCTTTTATCCGAAGCGACATTGCTTTATCCTATACATTTTACATAGCTATTTGCAATCCCCTGGGATCGAACCCACAACCTTGTTTAAAGCAATGCTCTTAACACTGAGCTACAGGAAAGCATATATATATATACAGTATATATATATATATATATATATATATATATATATATGCTTCCGGTTACAGCTGCTAATGACACTCACTCAAGACATGACACGGGTTATGAAAGAGAACTGACAGACAGTGTGATGTCTCCGGAGGGCAATCCTCATTCTGTTTTCATATCGAGTGAACACAGCATCTGTCAATAGAGACTGTCAGGCTTCACTGAGCAGACTAGGGCTGTTTAATCTCTTTCTGTATTAAACGGGACAATTAATATAATGATATTGATGTGTTAAACAATGGGAATAACTTATTGTTCATCTCAATAATTTGAAAACATTTAAAGGAGAGATTCAATCCAAACTATTTTAGTCTGTGAAACAGAGAACCTGGCATCCGCACTTCAAAAAATGACTTTCCTAGAATGTTTTGTCTTGTTTTCCTGTACAAATGCATAAAAATTCTTGAATGAAGATGAATTTTCTTGATGAGCAAAATGACCTGAGAAAATAAGTCTTGTTTTAGACAAATAATATGAAAATTAATCTTGAATTAAGGTTGACCTTTTTCTTAGTCACTTTCTTAGTCACTAATTCAAGATTATTTTTCTTACCCCATTGGCAGAACTTTTTGCTTGTTTTGAGCAAATATTCCCTGAAATTTCTTATTTTTTTGTCTAAAAACAAGACTTATTATCTAAGGCAGGGGTTTTCAAACTGGGGTCCGGGGACACACAAGGGGCCTCCAGAAGGTTGCAAGAATCCCCCAGAAAAATGCTAAAAGTCCACAGTATTTATCTGCGTATTATTGAGATGGATAGTTTCCAGAATTGTTTATACTTGCATCTTTCTAGTGAGTTTTTTATAATTTTTAGACATTTGTACTGGAAAACAAGACAAAAACACTAAGTAAGGATGTCATTTTTGTAAGTGTGGACGCCGGGTTCTGTGTTTCACAGACTGAAATGGTTTGGATTGAATCTTTCCTTTAAATATTTTCAAATCATTGAGACAAACATTTAGTGCATTCAGAAGAGTGAAGGTGACCGTTTGCGATTGATTACTGCTGGATTATGAGACGCGTCTGGATGGTTTCTAGTGCGGTACTTGTACAATACAGCCAACACATCTGAACTGAACTATTAATACTGACTGACACATCCAAAGCCTGTTTCTCACTCGAACGGCCATCATGCAGGAAAACATGTGACTCCTCTGTGTTCACACAGGCATAGAAATCCACCGACGGAGTTTATTAGTGTGTAGTCTGAATAGAGTTGAGGTCATCTGTGATATGAGTGTTTTAGATTGTGCTGATCACTGGACGTGTTGTTTTAAAGCACACCTTCTTTCTCTCTTTGTTATGTTTCATGAAGGTATTTGTGTGATGTTGGGCTGTAGAGGTAAGTTGGAGGAGTGGAATAGTCCATGCAGAGTCATTATCATCTCTCTGTGTGATCGTCCCTGGTCCCCGGGTCTTTCATTTCACTGTGTGTTTCTGTGGAAGTGTGGGATAAATAGAACAAGCCGGAGGAAAAGTGCGGAAATAATTGATGCACAAAGTCCTAATGATGTTCCAGCAGCACATAAAGACCTGTGTGATGTCTGTACTTCTCACATGTTTATGTGTACTCGATTATTCACATGTACCAGATGAAATAATGCTCCAGAACAGTGTTGGGTGTAACTAGTTAAGTATTTAGTAATTTAATTACTTTTTTCTTATAAAAGTAAAGTAAGGGATTACTCTTATTTTTTATGTAATTTAATTCCAGTTACTTCTAAAGTAATTAAACTAAATAGTTATAATGTAATATATGTCTGAGCAATGGTGGAATTTACATAACAATTATAAGTCTAACTTTAAAATTTGTGCTTTAGTGTATAAGTCTCACATTTGTATACTTTGGTTAGTTAATAACACTACATTATGTAGTTTATATTATTTATTTAAAGGGATTTAAAGAGCCATTTCATGTCTGTCCTTGAATCAATGAACTAATCCAGGTTGATGCAGGATACATAAACTAATTAGTAATTAAATACTTTTTGGAGAGAGTCATTTGTAATCGAATTACACTATTGAATATTTAATTAGTAACTAGTAATTAATAACTTTTTCAAAAAAATTACCCAACACTGGTCCAGTACAAGTGCACTTTTAATTTTTTCTTTTTTACATTTTACCTTAATTTTGAATTAATTAATGTAAAAAAAACGTTCAATTCAAGTGTGGAAATAAGAGATGAAATACAAGCTGTCATGATTCTGCCTCATCATGTCTTTATTGGTCTAGTGGCAGGATCATGACAGAGCATCATATTTAATGCTCTTGTGTTTGCTGTCCTGTGCTCTTTCGTTTTGCTTGCATGATCTATTTGTCTTGCATCGTGTGATACCCTGTATGACTCCCAGCCTTATCCCAGTCTGTGTTTTGCCCCACGTGGGTAGTGTTTTTGTTGCTGTTTAGTTTCTGTGCCGTTCATGTTTACATCATCATGGGCTTTTACTTTTATGTTTTTTATTCAAATCTTTTGTTGTCCCCCCACTGTTGCCTGCTCTTGGGTTCTACCCTCCCCGGACCTTGACAGTAAGCGTATATTACAGACAACAGAAATTCTGGAGCAGAATAATGTCATCATCAAACTTTTGTCTAGCGAGACTTTAACTCTTGTGTGAGTGACTGGAAAACTGTCTTGTCAAACAGGGACAAAGTTTTGTCAGTTTTATGGACCTTCAGTGTTTGCAGTAATAATAGCGCTGAGAAATACAGTATAAATAACACAGTTTTATTGAGTATTGACTACCCAATATAGATAGATCAACATAGATGATTTTAGACACATTCAATATGGACTGTTCACAGAAATACTTTTTTAATGGCGTAAGTTTCCTATAACTTCTGAAAATATGACTTCAGCAATGCAACATATAGGCAGCACATATTTGATGGAAAATACTGTAGAATAGAACCTGATTGTAGGATTTTGTGAAGTACTAATTGTTTGGATGTTAAGAAAAGCCTGATACATCCCAGAATATAAAGGTAATGTATTTCTTTAAGTAGTAACGTGCACATGCATGCGTGCATATGATGTGTTAAAAAACAGAACGTTTCATTCATTTTAATAGAATTCATAGATAAATGGCGGTGAATTTCAGTGTGTAAAGGGTTAAAGAGAGACAGAGGATGTTTAAAGTGGATGTTGGCACAATCGCTGACTTTAACTGGCACGTGTTCTTCATGTGATGTCAACACTGAATAACGTGAGTGTGTTTTCATCCCACTTTCTCACTACTGTAGAAGTATTAACACTGATCATTGAAGCTGAAAGTGAAACACCTTCAGTATGATGTGCTTGTGATAATGAATCAACCAGGTCTGTGTGCTGCTGCATATCAACATCATAACTTCACTTCATTATTGCTGTGATTTAATCTCGAAAGTTATTAAAAGAGACCCTCTTTTTGTATTCTACTCCATTGTCGTGTGCTCTTATACCTGCTACACGTGACAAAAACACACCACGGAAGTTTTATTATACTGTGCCCTAAATGTCCATTTTTGCCAGTGAGGAAAAACATTTTGTTTTGGTGCGTGTCTCTTTAAATGCAAATGAACTACTGGTCTCCGCCCCTTTTCCAGCAGAAAGCACAGGGCTGTGTGGGCCAGTGCTGAGGAGAATAGTCAGAAAAAGCGAATGAGAAACACTTCTTATCTTTAAAAACTAAACACATTGTTTTCTATAAGTCAAAGTACAGGGCAAAGGTATCGTTTTTAAAAAAAACTGAACACACAGTTTCTGAGTGAACACCTCATATCTATAAAAAACAGAAAACATGCTCTCCAAGATTGAATTCACAAACGTGTTATGTCTTTACGACGTGCACTTTATTTTTTTAAGTGACAATACACAGGACAAACACACCATATCTATAAAAACGGAATGGCATTTTCTATGGCAGGCAAAATAAAATCGTCTTAAATTGTCCCCAGTGTTACTCGTCGTATTTGCATTTTCACAAGTAAGAATTAAATTAGAGAGCTCTATAATAACATTTTTACAATTTGAGCTAATTCGGCCTGCCATAAGTGAATGCACAAACGCGTTTTATCTTTAAAACGCGCACATTGTTTTTTTATTCAACAGTACACAGAACAAACATTATATCTATAACAAGTGAAAGCACGACCCATTATGAATCCAGCATTTTGATGACATTGGTTTGTGAAGCATACTTCACCTGATGTCTTCTGCACATTCATTGAGAAATAAAACTAATCCGAAGCGTCTTCATAGGCTCAATGTGTGGAGTAAATGAAGACTTGACAACAATAACAAAAACAACTTGTTTGTTTACAAAACATTCTTGTAGCTCACTGTAAGTAGCGTGAAAACAATGGCGGACAGTGTAGAAGTGGACGAGGCCGGAGACCATCAGCAGTCATAAGGAGGGCTCAATCAATGTGACGTTAGGTTACCGAGAGGATGCCAACAGCTCCTTCAAGAGGACTGTTCAGGTTTTTGGAGGTTTTAAAAAAATGAATGTGTGGATTTTTATCGTTCTAGGGTGGTTCTGTAAACACACTCCTTACACACAGATATGTTCAAACAACATTTAAAAGTGCATTTTCTGGATTAGGGACTCTTTAAATGATTTTTTTAAAGTAGACTGATGTGTTTTGTGTAGTTTTCTGTGGTAAATGATGTGCTGTGTTGATGCTTCAACATTTCAGTCTTACACTAGCTGAACTTCTGCTGTAAGACCTTATTCACTTTTTCTGCACATTTCAAAGTTCAGTACATTAGTTAGAAAAGTTATGTGTGTGCTCACATGGGACAGACTTTGTTCTCAGGAATGGGAAGTTGACCGAAGAGACTACATTCACTGGGTTGTTCTTCAGGTTTGGATTGAACGGGTCCGGCTGCTGGGATCTGGGCGGCGATGGCTGACATCTCTCCTGTGTGGCTCTCATTGGTCAGTCCCACGCGTTCGGTGGTCTGATTCACATTTCCGTCGATGGTGCTGATGTCTCTGCAGCTCGCCAGCTGAATCAGACACTTCCTAAACTGAGCAGATCATCACATGTGAGCATGTTCCTCAACCTTAATATACAGACATTTTCACACATCACATGTAGATTGTGTTCATTTGTGTTTCAGTGCTGAGACTGTTTTGTTTTTGCTGCGTTCAGCACTGAACTCAGCAGAAAACACCTTAAAAATACACAAGAGATTTTTATCAGAAGAATCTTTGCAATATATGCTTTATTAAAATAACTTAAATGAACAGAAGTTTACAGCAACAGAACGTAAGTATACTAATATCAAGTGTACTGAAAGAGTTGTTCTGCAACACTGCTCAGGATTTATTCGGCCCATTTTTTTAAGTAAAAGTGTTTTAAATGTAACAGAAGCAAACCATGAGTACATATACTAGTTCAACACTTGTAGCACACGTTTAGTTAATGAATGTACACTTTTAAAGTAAACGTAAAGTCTTCTTGACATAGATAATCATCCAAACATTGAGTGACCTTGGACTTTTCTTTCACTACAGGTCAAGAATACTGAAGTGTAAATTCTGAGAAGTTGATCAAAAGTAGACTGAAGGTATTTCTGCATGTGTGTTGAGTCTGGTGTATCAGGAGGGTAAATGTAGTTCATCATGATGAGGTCATGATTGTTAATGTGGAAACAATTAATGATTACTTTAAAGAGTGTTTCACAGCTGACCTGCTGTTGTTCAGTCACTGTTCATTAGCACTCATTAGACAACACCAGCGCACTCATTAGTGTACTTGTCCTGAACTTACTTTAAAACACATGAGAGTGCTTGTTGCTCGTTGAACTTTAGATAATAAGGAGAATTTGCTGCGGTCGGTTCAGCGTGGAAATAATGAATCTGCACAATGTAGTTCACGCGCACACACACAAAAAAGTTGTTGAACCAACTTAATTAAATTAAGGAAAACTTTTCCAAGAAATTGAATTTCATTGCTCTGACTAAATCTAATTTGTTTGAAACGATTCTTTATAATCTTGTTGTTTGAACGTAATTTTTTTAGAAGTCTTTATTAAATTAATTTGTGTCACACCTACTGAATTAGGTTTTGCAATGCATAATAGACAGAATTTTGTCAGGTTAACTAGGTTTTATTTTGCCATGCCTACTAAAATAATGTTAAACAAACACTATTTTTATATGCTAACGTTTCATATGTTCATTTAACGTTCTCAACATTAGTGTTTTTAGTAAATGTGACTTACAAGATATGAAGTTAACCACGCTTAAAACTAATTCTAATTAAAATATGTATCCGCTCACGACCTAAACAAAGGCAACACATTTACAAACAATGGTAAGCACAAAACACTTAATTAAGAAAAGAACTCTCAAAATGCAGTCTCACGCAAAGCATGCTGGGAAATATAAATCATCTGCCTAGTTGAAGCAAATATATGTTAAAACAAAACAAATAATTTATGTAGTGCCAGCATGAAAGAATTAAGTTACATAACTGAACATAAAAAAATCATGTTGTGGCAAAATTGTATAAAAATTATGTTGATTTAACATATTTAAATGAATCAAATTTGATGTTTTTCCAGTGCAGACACATGCACATGTCTGGTTTAATATCTCCGTTGGTCACAGTCCATAGGCGTAATGGTTTTAGTACTGTACAAATTGTGTATTTACCCCCTAAACCTAAAGATCATAGAAAACTTTTAGCATTTTTAGATTTAAAAAAAATATTGTTTTGTATGATTTATAAGCTTTGTTGCCCATGGAGACCTCAATTTTGGTACCCACTGTGACGCGGGTCCCCAGGAGATGGTGTGTGTGATTAGATTTAGGTCCCCATCTGGATATAAAAACAAGGCCATACATTTCTTTAATTTCTCTTCATTTTAGCCATGCGTTACTTGGCGGACAAATCTTTTATATGTTATTTTATTTCCTGTCAATAGTCATTTTTGGAGGTTCCTCAGACTTCATGGAGAGATGGACATGGTTTTGTGCATTGGGTAAATATGGTGCAGTAGTTGTGGACAGAATTCAGATGTCACAGTGTTTCTCTCGGCTTGAGTTCTGCACACACACTGACAGTTTCAGTTCAGCCGTCTGACAGACAGCTCACTGCCGAACCCAGTTTACATCAAATAACCTCCACAACTGCTCAATAATTCATTATACTTCCTGTTTGACTGTGGCCAGTTTGATCCACAACCGGAGGTATTTGTTTATATTTTATTTCTGTAATTTATGTCAAATATGTCAAATCTAGTCAACCGATGTCATCTCACAATAGCATCTCACAATTTCTCTGAATCCACTGTCCTGTGCGCTCACAAACATCTGGCTTGAGGAACATCTAGCATGCTGAAATTTCTGTCAGCTGAAGGCTAACCTATTTAGGAGTGGGGTCTGAAACTGGGACACAGTAAACCTTCCTACTTTAGATGAAAATTTACTTCAGTTTACCAATCAAACATGTATACATTTTCCCTTAGTGCAGAAAACTCAAAATGTGTTTAAATGACTCAAAATAATACATATTGGCCCGGTTAGCTTAAGCCAGGACTGTGCCTTAGTTGAATGAAGATATTTATGACGCTTTTATACATATGCCTAAGAAGAATACTTTACTGGTGTGCATTTTGAGACAAAACAATGCCACTGATATATTTGAGGATATTTCTGGGAAAGGAATATTAAGTAATACAGGTAACACATTCATTTTAGTCTGAGGCTAGCCTAAAGTCTTGTCTGTGAGAGAGGGCCATAAGGTCTTGTATGATAACAAAAAAAATAAGCAGACATGGCAACAGGTCAGTTTCTACACTGTCTGCTGTTCTATCAGGCTCATGTGCTATCGGTCTCTGCAACTACTGCATAAACTTTTATTCTTTAGATTCTTTAAGGCTCTGCTACAGTAATTGTAACAGTCTATGGTTCTACAGTTCTCTGGTTCTACGGGGCTCTTATGCTATATACTCTAATTCTATAAGCATTTGTTCCATATGGCTCAGGTCATATATACGTATACTGTACATATGTCTCTGGTTCTACGGGGCTCTTATGCTATATACTCTAATTCTATAAGCATTTGTTCCATATGGCTCAGGTCATATATACGTATACTGTACATATGTCTCTGGTTCTACGGGGCTCTTATGCTATATACTCTAATTCTATAAGCATTTGTTCCATATGGCTCAGGTGATATATATGTATACTGTACATATGTCTCTGGTTCTATGGGGCTCTTATGATATATACTCTAATTCTATAAGCATTTGTTCCATATGGCTCAGGTGATATATACGTATACTGTACATATGTCTCTGGTTCTATGGGGCTCTTATGATATATACTCTAATTCTATAAGCATTTGTTCCATATGGCTCAGGTGATATATACGTATACTTGGCTCTGGTGTGTTTTGGTGTAATGCTGGAAATTTCATTAGGATCCTGTGGTGAAAAACAGCATTCATGTGTGTCGTTATTTTAGACTGACCATTTCTGAAGCAGTCTTGGGCAAATCAGATACAGTTTGATGTAATGCGTCAGCTACAAATTGGCTTTTGATTTCCAGGAAACACACATACTGAACACATCAAATGAACACAGTAATTGACTTTGAACAAAGGAGTCTCCAAAATTCAAACATGTATGTGTAAACCCTATATTTTTTGTGTGATTCGTATGTGTTTCATTCAGTTAAAACGTTCACATTGACAGGAGTATGTAGTTTACCTGTTTGTTCATGAACACATAGATGATGGGGTTGTAAACCGCTGCTGTTTTGGAGAAGAACGCTGGGACAGCTGCCAGTCGAGGGTCCAGATGAATGCTGGGATGGGCGGTGATCACGACAGAGAAAACAGCGTACGGAGTCCAGGCCACCATGAATGCCACGATCATTACGACCACCATACGGGTCACCTGACGTTCAGGTTTCCTGGCATTTCCCAGCCTGCCATGACTGTTGGACACCTGCAAAGGTGTGTATGAGTGTTGACAACACACATCTGTGCTGACGAAATAATCCAAATACAACATGGTTATATTGAGTGCGGATGGTTGCTACGATATGACCATTACTGACTTCCTTAAACATGACATTCAACTTACTGACAGGCTTGAGAGACACTTTTAACACACCAGCAATGTTAGAACATTACTGCGATGTGACAGATGTTCAGTGCTGACTGACCTTTCTCAACTTCCTCAGCAGTTTGGAGTAACAGACTATGATCACACCCAGCGGAAGAATAAAACAAGTGATGAAGAACGTGATGATGAAGGTGTGATCATGGAACCTGCCGGAATACCTGCACAGGCACAAAGCCAGTGAGTGCAAGATCTGTCATCTGTGTCATGATTTATAAACATTTAGAGACTGTGTTAATAAATCTGCTTTCATAAACAATATACGGTATACTTCTGTTCACAGAAAATGTTCAGTTTGAGTTTCAAACTCTCTTGAATCAGATCTCAATGAGACTGTATTGACAGGTTAATGTGCAGGTTAACGTGAACGTGTTGATCTCACTCACATCACATCAGAGATACAGGTGGGATGAGAGGTGATAAAGTTCAAGCAGGTGTTAAAGCCGGAAGCTCAGAAACGCTGAGAGATAAATACTGTACAACATTTAAAACTGCTCCGTCAGCACAACAGAGAAAATCTGAGGCAAAAACTCTGAGGATGAAAATGTCAAAGGTAAATCCTGCTCGACGCGCACGGGTAAAACAGTCTCATTAATAGAAACAAAGAGTCAATTTGAGCAGAGATAATTGGTCCAATGAGGCAAAAAGAGTCCGTTTGATAATAACTCAAGACATAATAAGATCCAAATTCTGCAGCGCTCTCTTCTTGAAAAGGAAAACAACTCTCAGACATTTGGATAATCTGCATATGAAGAACAATGGGAGATTTGAGCTCAGTTTATTTTTAGATGTTGCATCCATAATTCTAGTACGTTACGGTAGAAAATATAATTATAACAATTCATTAACATCTGACCCTCAATCTTTACATTTCAAACAGTCTACAGTTCTTAAAATAAGACTTTTTCACCTCAAGAGAGACAAAGACTGTACAACTCAAAACGTATTTACTGTCTGAAAATGTAAAAACATTATAACCACTCAAAGTTCACCGCTCATCTTAATAAAAAGTCTGATTCAGACATTCTGATTGAAACTGTACAGGTGTAATTGATAGGTTTGTCATAGCTGTAATTATCTTTGTGATAATATAGATCATGTGTGTATAAGCTATGTAAGTTTTAACGTGTGGAACTGTTAGAAATCATACAGAATAGATCAGAGATCAGACACGCTGTGCTTCCTTTGGTTTCTCACCAGTTTGGTTCACAGGTGGTTCCGATGCGGCTGACGGTGTAACTGCACCAGCCCAACACAGGCGGTATTGTCCAGATGAAGGAGAAGGTCCAGACGAACAGCAGACCCAGAGCAGCGTGTTTACCTCTCAGACGAATGTTCCCCAGAGGACGACAGATGACAAAATAACGCTCAAACGCCAGGACGGCTAGAGACCACAACGCCACAATACCTGGAGATTGACAGAGATTTATAAAGACAAACATATGTTTTGATGATGAGGTCCCATGGTCCTCGCTGTTAACATGTGATGTGATGACAGCTCAACAAAACTGTGCCACTTGTACCTTATAATTACAGTAGAAGAAAACACTTGAGCTGTCAGAGTCTGAATATTAAATATTTATTTGAATTCTTTGAGTGTAGTTTATTTCTGTCCTTTATTGTTTTGTGGCTCATCTCTTTTAACATTCTGTTTGACTTTGATGATCTTCAATCTACAGAATCTGAGGTCGAATCTTCATTTAAAAAATAATGATTTATATAAACAGCAACTTTTGTTTTCTGTGACAAAGATCAACTTCAGGTAAAATTATGAATTCAGTCATTTGGTGTCATTCTTTTTAAACATTTTCTTTTGTTTTCCACAGAAATACCAACGTCATTCATGTCCGGTGCAATATGAGGATCATTTGAATCTTCATTTTTAGGTTAATGATTCCTTTGTTTGTTTCTTGTTGAGCTTTTTTCATTTCAATAATTCTTGTGATTTATGATTTGTTTTTGTCCTTCCTTCATTATTAATGGAATGAGTTTCTGTATGAGATAAACAATTGACTATATTATGATTTTTCTGTCTGATGTACTGACTCAGCTTTACTGTACGTCTGATGCTGTGATACACAATCTCATGTCAAACAGAAAATGAACATCAACTTTTGACCCTTGTGATAAAAATCAAAAGTCTGCTGATAAACTAATCTGATCAAGTTTTCACGATCACGGTCACCATCCTGAAGAAACTACAGCAAACTCCTGAAACTCCTGGTTTATAAATGATAATGAACTTTAATGTGTGCCTTATCTCCTTTGTAGTTTATCATATAAAATAGGCCTATTCATAATGATATACTAGAATATAATGTAATAGATGAATGATAGCAATACACTGCAAAAAATGACATTCTTACTAAGTGTTTTTCTCTTTCTGTTGTACAAATTCCTAAACATTCTTAAATCAAGATGCAATTCCTTGAAAAGAAAAGTGACCTAAGATATTTAGTCTCTTTTTAAGGAGAAAATTATAAGAATTAAGTACGTTTATGGTAAAAACAAGCCAAAAAATCTACCAAAGGTGTGAGAAAAAAGAAACTTGAATTAGGGATTTGAGGAAAAGGTCAAACTAAATTCAACTGTATCTTTCTCACCCCATTGGCATATTTTTTTGCTTTTTTTTACCACAAACTTTCTTAATTCTTATATTATTTTAAATAAAGCAAGACTTAATATCTTTTGTTACTTTTCTTGTCAAGTAATAGTATATTAATCTAAGACGTTTTTTTTTTTACTAAAAACAAGACAAAAATACTTAGAGATTCAAACATAATTGATGCCAAACTACACTGCAAAAAATGACATTCTTACTATCACATTTTGTTTACAATCATTTTTATTTAAAACATTATCATTATAGTATCAACGCCATAGTTACAATTTGGTTTTGCGCTATTAAAAAGAGTTTGCCAGACTACGACAGAGTTTCTGAACATTAACATATAGATTATATTATACAAGGCAATATATAAACTTAGTTTGCATGACTTACCAAAAAATGTGACCGCAAATCCTTCCAAAACACAAGCCCATTGACCCAAGAAGAAATATCCGTGGTAGTTAGTGGCACAACTTATTACCCCTCCAGTCGAGGACACTAGAAAGTCAGCGAGAGATAAATTGACAATGATATAATTCAGAGGCTGTCGCAGCTGCTTGAACCTAAAGGTGACGAGCATCACCGCGCCGTTCTCACACAGAGACAAAGTCGTCACAATAAACATTAAAACAGCCAAGAATGTATAGTTCCATGGCTCAACATATGACAGAGGTCCGGAGAAAGGATCTTCTGAGTGAATTACACCGTTTAGTGCCACCGCGAACGATTCCATCTTTTCAAATGAGCAAAAGTACGCGAACAGCACTAGAGCAGCTGAGCGCGGTGCCGGTGCGCATCACATTTGGGGAAAGTCTGCACGCATTGGTCCCGCTCCGTCACATCAACTGCACACAGAGTGTATGACTGTCTCATGCTGTATTTATATACAGTACCAGCTGTCTATAACAGAGCGATGGAATAGCCCGAGATCAAAGTGGGTCAGTCCGGTGGACTTGTTGAGTGTCCTAAATCAATTCTCTTGTTGTTTTGTAATCTTCCCTCACTGCAGTAGCTTTAAATAGGTTCGTCGTAACAGGTCAAGCACGTAAGCGAGACTTCATCATCGTGCATGTGAACCTCCTCGAGTTTAACGCGTTTCGGACATGTGCGCTCCAGCAACGACCCCGTTTCGTTTCCCAGAAGACTTTTAATGTATTCAAACGTCGGAAGAGATCGTCATCAACTGTACACGATTATTATGAATACATCTTCACTTTGGTCTAAACGCGTTTAAGTACTTGTGCTGAGGTTTGCTCAGAAGTGGTGCGCGCGTCTCACTGCGTAATTCAACAGTCGATGCGCACAGATTCCCCACTGCGACTTTATGTCACAACGCAGCCAGAGTAACGATTTTGTGGCTTTTGTCGATACCACAGCGATGCTCTTTTTTCACATAACCTCTTAAATCGTATTTTGTGAATAAATGGATTGTGTGGAGAGCATCGGGGACTCTGGAGATCTCCGGAGCCTTTCCGTCACTTTCTCCATTAACAGAGAAAACACTGCTGACATGCAGCTCGATGCCACTGTGTATTCACTGCAAACAAAAACCAAAGTGTTCCAGCCCACAAAAACTGCGATTTGCAAATTTTATAAAACTACAAAAAACATGAGATCAACCAGAGACTCATAAATAAAGGTCAACCTTTCAGAAATATCTCCAGTATGTTGAATTCTTGTTCATTTGTTTAAAGTATATGGAGAACAGGATGGCAAAAACTTGTTGTAATGTAGGACAGTTTCCAACATATCATCCAGTTATTCATAACACTCTTTGATTGTCTGTTGTGAATGGGAAAAAAAAGATAAAGATTAAAACCTTATCAACCATATAGAGTACGGAGATGCTGGAAAACTGACCCCAAATCAGTGGAAATACTGTTCTTCTCTTCTGCAGTACTTCAGACTGAAAGACTTCAAAACTGAAGAATGGAAGGACAGATGAAGGACTGAAACTCTGCAGAAAGTGACCTGCTTCTGCTGTGGTCCGGCTTTGATCCCGACACCCTGTCAGCACACGGCAAAGATGAAGATTTATTGCTGCTGATGGAGCTGCGGTCCACACGGCCCTCGCATGCACAAAATCATCTTCCACAACTATCATGCAGAACATATGAGAAATTCCTTGACAATAATAATGATAGGCAATATATGTGTATAAAATTGACTAATATAAAGTTTCTACACAATTTTGTCGCCGCTTGATGCTCAGCTGACTCATAAATGTCTCACATTGATTCACTTGACAGAGGAACCAGTTTTGTTTTTGTCTACCCAAGTATACAGAAATCACCTCACATGTGTTTGCACAAAAAGGTTTTCTCAGATGTTGATGAGATTTAAAAACGAGAAATAAAACGAGATCGAAATGAGAGAGAGTGTAATTGTTGGAGGTGTAAAATAATCTTGATTTGAGTAAATGTGATGAGAAATGTTTGTGTTCATATTCAGATCTTTAATAATATTGACTTTTGATTGCAGATGAGACAAATCGAAGCGATTTCCAGATAAATTGAACTTCATTTGATCTTATTGATGTCACTGAGAAATAATTGAGATCATTTCAGGTGAGTTTTCAGATGGGCCTTCATAAATTTTGCTTGACTTGAAAAAACACAATAATATGAAGAATTAATGAATTTCTATAATAATTTCTATAACAAAGCGTAATGAAACAGATAAAGATGATTTGTCTACTTCCGCTGCTTTTTGGCTGCAAACGCGTTTCTATAGTTCATACAAAACTATTCTTTATTCAGAATGAGAAGATAAATCACCGGACATCTGTTCATGTTAAGGTTAAATGTCTTCATGGAGACATTTGTATGTAATCATCATGTCTGGAGATTTGAATAATCATGACAATAACACACAGGAAGAAATTAGCATGAAAATGAACATCTCTGTGGATAACTTTCATTCAAATGCCATCACTGGAAAATGTTTCTGTTCATTGAGCTGAAATATTCACCTTTCTTCCAAGATGTGTTCGTTATGGAAACAATGCAATGCATGTATAATTCATATATAAAACAATTCTCATTTTTCCTATTTTCTTAAGTTGGTTGATAGCAGAATGCTCTTTTTATTTTCTGTGGAACACAAAAGACACATTTTACAGAATCTCAAACACATAAACCTCAAATAGGCTTGTTTTCAGGATGGTCATGTCTGGGTGAACTGCCCCTTTAATTGGCATGATTATGACCCCCAAAAATACTTAAAGGGACAGTTCACCCAAAAAGAAAAAATGTCTTCGTTTACTCACCCTCGGTTTGTTTCAAACCTGTATAAATGTTTTTGTCGTGTTGAACACAAAGAAAGATATTTGTGAGAATGTTAGCAATTCTAGTTTTGGGACATCATTCATTACCATAGTAGAAAAAATAATTGTATGTTTTTGTCAGTGTTGGGTAAGTTACTCTGAAAAATTAATGAATTACTAGTTACTCATTACATATTCAATAGTGTGATTAGATTACTGTCCAAATTACTCTGTCCAAAAAGTACTTAGTTACTCATTACTAATTACTTTCTATATGTAACCGGAACGAACCACACCTACACCAGGCGGGCTTCGCACCGGGTCGGTTTGGCATGGGAGTCGGGCGCTCTAGCGAGGAGGCTAAAGACCGCAGTCTCTAGTGTCTGTCGCTAGAGAGTCCTTGAGGTCAGGAAGTGAGGATTACATACTGCACAGCTCTACACTAGCTTGCCTCCGTTACATATATCCTACATCAACCTTGATTAGTTAAATTATTCAAGGATAGACATGGAACGGCTTATTTAATTCATACAAATAAATAATATTATTAACTGAACAAAGTATTACAAATGTGAGAATTATACATAAAAAGCACAGTTTTAATGTAAGACTTTGAATGTTGATGTCAATTACACTATTGCACACGCAAATATTTTTTACAAAGTATTTAGTTTAATTACATCAAAAGTACTGTAACTGTAATTAAATGACAGAAAACATATGAGTAATCCCTTACTTTACTTTTTCAAGGGAAAATTAATTAAATTACAGTAACTAATTACTTAGTAACTAGTTACACCCAACACTGGTTTTTGTTCTGTTAAACACTAAATGAAGAATTTAGGAACACAAACCATTCTTGAGCACATTTGATTACCATTTAATTTTTCTTATTATGATAGTCAATGATGTCCAGGTACTGAAAATTGCAAACATTCTTCCAAATATCCTTCTCTGTGTTCATCAGGCAGATTTATAGAGGAATGAACTGACATGAGGGTGAATAAATGATGATTGAAGTGAACTATCACTTTGTGAACATTTTCACCTAAACATGCTTTACAGATGGAAAACCAACGGGAGCTTTTCCAGAAATGTTGTTTGGGAACCGGAAGATTAATTTAGTGTGAAGTCTCAGTTTCAGTTCGATCACATGGGTCGTACTGTGACCTTGCTGCCAACAGGAGCCAAATCTGACACACATTCATACAGATACTGATACTGAACAAGTTCTTAAGTAATGTTTTCTTTCATTAACAGTTCTTGAACCGAGCATTTCAAATATGAGCTCAACAGTGAGATTTCTAATCAATCTGAATGTGATGAGACATCAGACAAACACGTCTGTCTTTGAGTTCTCTACACTGATCATTTCAGATGTTTACCGCGACTATTTCTATCATATTATCCATGATGAAACGAATATTTCTCCCAGCATCATCACAAAATGATGTCACTTCGCGGAGGATAACAAGACTTAGAAAAAGAAAAAACAGGCGTTAGCAACTTAAACACTATTCTGAATATTCTGACATTAGAGATGATAAAATAAGTGTTTGTTATAAACATACAGCAGCTACTGTACAAGAGTGAGATGAGAACAAAGCTCTGTTAGATATCTTCAGCATTTGCCGCCTTCATAAATCATTCACTAGTGAGAGTTTGACAGGACAAACAGGGTTCAGTATTCTCCTCTTGACTCTGTGCAATGTACGGAATATTTGATCGGCGAGAGTATATGCATCCATATCTCCAAAAGATTCTCTGCACAGAATATTTGCTCTTCAATCATTAATGTCCTCCAGAACGTGACATCTGAGACCAGACACAGGCTGGAGAAACCTTATGGAAGACACAAGACATTATTTCCATTTCAAAGGACGAGGAGTGTGATGCGGCACAAGTTCATGAAGAAAACTTTAGGATTGTTCTTCAGAACCTTCCGTTTTCCCTGAGAACCCATCAGAAGAGAGAATCACATGTGGATGCTCTACAAACATTGACCATAAAAACATACTATAGTAAAACCATGCGATCTTATCAGGCATCACTCTTACATCAGAGTTAGAAAGACATCTGGGGCCTCATTTATAAATCGTGCGTACGCACAGATCTGATCGCAGAGCCTCCGCACGCAAAAATCCATGACAACGTTCATATTTATAAAAAGGGATTTTGACGTGGAAAAGTATTTACTCTGCAAAAAAAGATTTTCTAAGTATTTTGTCTTGTTTTCCATGACAAATGTCTAAAGTTCTTGAATCAAGATGCATTTTGTAGCAGGTCATCCACTCACAAAAATAAAGTTTTCATATATTTAAGGTAGGAAACTTACAAAATATCTTTATGGAACATGATCTTTACTTCATATCCTAATGATCATTTTGACTCATACAATATATTTTTGTCTTTTTGTCTTTTTGATGTTTTACTGTAAAGCTCTGAAGAGACACTGTACTTTATAGTTATTAAAACAACCGCCATCAGCATTTGTAATAAAATATCAGGAAATCCATCTGAGCTTTAAGAACCCAGAACACAATCATGATGTCTTAAGTCTCTGTATCCACGTCTCATCTCTGTCTCATCTCGCTGAACTAACACACCTCTCTTTACATTTGACATGCAAAAATCATATGTTAACAAATGAAGCAATTTAGTGACATCACCACATGTGTGATCCGAGACTGAGACATTTACATTTATGCATTTGGTGGATGCTTTTATCTAAAGAGACTTACATTGCATTATACTTTACATTTGTTTCTGAGTATGTGCAATCCTAGGATCAAACCCATGACCTTGATTTTGCTAGAGCCGTCCTCTAACCACTGAGCCACAGGAAAACATCGTTCAAGAAAAAACTCTCAAGATCATTCTCAAGTGCTACAACACGTGTGAGTTCAGACGAGTTAGACATACACTACTGCATACGTGCATTAATAAAACAATCAAACCTGCTGTGTGACCTTCAGGAAATGAGATCTCATCTCACATACCTACAGGTTCAGAGGAAGCTTTGAGTGGATTCTCTTATACCTCGCTGTGTAGTATTGTTCTTTACTTGTCCGATGGAACGATGAGACCCCGCTGAGATCTCTGGGGTAAAAAAGCCTCGACCATCACTTCTGTCATGTACCGACATAAGACTGACAAACTGAGATGATACAAAACAAAGCAATAACTTTCCACACCAAAAACACTGTGGTACAAATGAGTATTTACTCTAGTAAACCAAACCTTACCATAGTATGCTGCAGTATTAGTTCAGTGAAGGAGAGTCATGAGAGATTTTTACCCGAGCAGCAGTTCTTTCATGTGTTTGCGTCTGAAGCTGTTTTGTCTGTCTCCTCCACTAATACATCTTCATTGTCGGTCAGAAAAGGTGACTTTAACACAATCTCACCACGTGTGAGGAGTGAAATGAGTTTCTCTGGAGATTGCGGATGACCTGTTCTCCCGACTCCAGGCTGGACGCGTGCGGCCGCCTCACAGGTCCTGGATCGGTACACGCCAGTTCATCTCTATCATGAAGCAAATGAGCCGTCGTGTGCTCACAGAGGCGTTTAATGAGGACAAATGACTTCAGCTCTTCTGCAGGGAACATACGAGCAGATGCTTTCAGACCCGTGTTCTCATAGAGAAGAGGACTGTTAGTAAATCAATGAGTGTTTAAAAGCTAATGCATGCTGATGAAGGCACAAATTACAATTACAACCCAAGACAATACAAATAAAGTCAAAGAAATAAGAAGCAGATTAACTGGGACATGACAGAGAAACTGTCCGTGAAAAAATTCTGGGTTGTTTAAAGATATGGACATCTTCTCCCTGAGCATAGGTTGAAAGAGCCATATTCATTCTAATTGTTTGTCAATTTTTTTTACATTTGTGTGGTGTTCAGGTCTGTTGGAACAGTTTTCAATGTTTAGTGAAAAATGTAACAATGTAACAAAACTTAAAAAACATGAACACCACACAAGAGTTACATATACTATACATAAAAAATACCAACTTTGTCTGTTTATGTTATTTTAAAACGTTGTGTGTGAAGATATACTTCTCTTTTGCTTGTATAACTCTGAACTTTTGAATGGTTAAATACTCAAAATGTGCTTAGTGTTCTAATTCCTTCTGTACACTTTTAAAAATAAACCTTCCTTAAAGGATCTTTGTCATTCTATACATTTAATAAAATGAACATACAACAAAATTCCACAAAACGTTTATTAAATACAATTATTGTACAATAAAAGAATAACATATATTAATATTAATATAAAAAAATATAAATAATTATTAGGTACATAGCAACATTCAAAATGTCACGGTACAATAATACTTTGTTTAATTTCTGAGAATATTATTTTATTAAAAAAGACAAATTAAGTAAAAAGGCACCGTAAGTGTTTAATAAACAATATTGAACATTGCAATGATGTCATATCCTGTCCTCTTTTCTTTATCCTCAAATCATAACTGATGTCTAATTCCTTAAACTCCCTATTATAAAATAAAAAACTGCACCTTGACCTTGACAGAGGTCATATATATTAACTAGTTTAACATTCTGTATGTTAAAGGCCCAGATGACCTATCTCTTCATACTGCAGTCCTGGCGTGTTGGAACAGTCTAAAGCATCACTGCAAGAACACTTTTTAAGAGTGCAAGAGAAGAAAAAAGTGAAACGCGGCCTTCGCAGTGAGAATGATGTCTGGATCATTTATCACAGTGAATATCTGAGAGTCTAAACTGTGAAACAGCACCGGGGTCGACCCGTGAACCCTGGGACACAGAATCTATTACATCCATTACAATCCCGACACCACAACACGTTCTCAAGAGAGTGCACCTGTGAGGGACAGAATGTTAACTCAACACACTTTCTGCATTCTAACTTCTCAGCCTTTTCCACAAACTGTGTCCTTGTTTTGACAGAGATGAAACTCACCCTAACAACAAGCTTTTAGGACCTTGTCTTTTTTTCATGAAGGAGTTTTTTGTCTCGTCATTGCTTTTATTCTGGATGCCGCTCTCTCACTAAAGTGTTCAATTATGGGATCTGTAGGAGATTTGCACACAGTTTGAGATTCACATTTGCATCTCTGAAGGCAGAGACGTGATTGTGCTCTTGAGGATCTCCTGACTGACCTTCATTCTGCTCTGACAGGTCCATCAAAGACTGATATGAAGAACACACATCTATAAACCGTGGAGTACAGCAGGACGGTGAGAATGTGAAGAAGCTATAAGATTGACTCATGCCGGAGCTCAACAGAATATGTGCAGGAAATCTTCTGAAAATCCCTCAGACTTGTGCTGTCTGCATGGAAAACAGTCTTGAGTCATCACGTCTGTTCTGTTCTGATCTTTCCCACAGAAATATTCAATCACAGTAACACACAACAGGGACACTAGTGTCTATTCTGTTTCAATGCAAGATTCTACATGACAGATTATCATACCGACATGGAAATGAACACACTGTGAATGAAAGAAAGTCTTAGTATTTGATATTAATCTCTGTTTCTCTCGTTCATGTTTTTCATAAGAAGGGCTCAGAATGTTCCAAAGCATCTTGTGTTTTGATCAAAATCCCCCAAATCCTCAACATATGGTTCCGTAAAGAACTTTTAACATCTTCAGAAGCGTTCTGTCGCACAAAATGCTCTTTGTACTGAAAACTGAATTGTTCTCCTAAGAACCTTTGAACGGTTCTTTTATAATATGTTTCCAAGTGATAACATAAACAAACGTTACTGCGCATGCGCAGATAACGTCCGGTACACATTCACAAACAATAGAGCGCCTGTAGATTGTTTCTTATAACAATCAAAAGAAACCGAGAAGAAGTTTTACTTCGCTAAACTTTTACTGCAACCGCTAGATGTCAGTGTACCGTACGGTTCCTTTAAATGCGACCGAACTACAGGACACATTCAATAAATTGTTCATTAAATAAAATTAACATACAATAAAATGTAACAAATCGTTGGTTTAATATAGTATAATAAAATAATAACATACAAGAATATTAATATACATTTTATTGTTGTCCTAATGTTTGACCCATTTGCTTCCATTCTTTACCCAACTTGTAAGTCGCTTTGGATAAAAGCGTCTGCTAAATGACGATGTAAATGTAATTAAATATAAATAATTGTTAGGGACATAACAATATCAAAATATCACGGTATAATAATACCTGTAATGTCTGAGGTAGAATATTTTATTATTTAAAGTTTTGAACAAAATCATCAATATATTTTGTTGCTTTTAGTGAGAAAAAGGTACATGTGTTTGCTCTATATTCAAATGTGGATCATTAGTGTCAATAATCCAAAAATAATAGTCAATAATGTCAATAATAGAAAAAATGAACACAATATAAAAGACATTGAGCTGTGACAATCACTTTATATTCTCCAGTGAATCTGGACCCCTGAAGTTCAGTTTTTGGCCCATCAGGACCTCTTTAATCAGGATTTTGTTCTGACAATGTATATTTACACTCAGGCCTGGATGAGAGACGCTTCTAACAGAAACCAATAACCTGACTGAAGCTTCAATAACAATCTTCTCCAGGGATATCAGGGTAAAATTTCCGGTCCTTGATGTTTGTAGATCTCACTATATCTTAGTGGAGTAAGTCTACAGACTCTCTTTATGTCAGCAGCTTTTCTCTCCTCACTACAGCAAATCATCGAGATGAGACCGACATCAGAAAACAATGTTTTTTCAGCTGCTTACAAACCCACTGAGAATCATCCACACTGAGAACAGCAATTTTCTCTGTTCTCTCAACATCTTTGTGACTTTCTGTACAGCAAACATTTCTAGAGCTGCAGCACACTATTAAACTGTCATCTATGAAATTCTTCCCTTATGCATTATAACAACTTTCTCATTAGTAAGAGAAATCACAGATGAGATCTCAATTTCTCTAAAACATGAATTAGATTACATGGAGAACACTTATAGGCACATTAATAGGCACAGCAGTTCAGACGGGAAACCGATTTAAACACTGTAAACATTTACTATAGTTACATTCATTTCTGCTGCATGATTTGTGAAATGACAGCAGCTGTTATTTTGGCATATTTGCATGAGAAATCAAAGTTGTGGATTGACTCCAGACTGAGAAACACAGAAAGACACACTCACAAAAAAACTGATATATGCCTACATGGGTTACACATGGTGTATGAGACTATTTCCACAGTTTCGTGAAATCAGAATTGTGTGTATGGTAAAGATACACGTTACAACACGTTATTATAAAGATATAATGTTTGCTGAGTATGAAAACGTCAGCAGAATAGCCTTTCATTAAGTTTTACGATAGACAACAATCCTCAAAACTCTTTAAGCATGTTTAATGTGACATGTTACTGAAGGAAAAGAGACTTTGTCTGGTGTGTGTCGCCATCTGGTGGAGGAAGAACTGAAGTGCAGCTGAACTCCAACAGTTCTACTGAAGGTTTCTAACTGAAGAAGAGCGACTGACTTTGTCACTGTCGTTTAATCACAAAGCAAACATCCATCAGAAATAAACATGCCTTGTCTTGATGACTTATTTCAGATATCTAAATATTCTTTTTCCGCTTGAACGCACTGCGCAGCGCTGCAGTACACGACTCAGCCACACGGTGGCAGCAGATGTGAATGTACACTACAGCGCACAACAATATCAATGCGTCACACCACACACGCATCACAAATTAAGTTACGAATGTTTAAATATAAATGGTGCTTTATAAAGATTTAGTGGTGAAATAATGTTTGACTTTAGTAGTGTTTATAGCTCGCATTTTATAAATCTTTACAGCAATCTTGATGAATATTACACCGCAGATTCACAAAGAGAAAATGAGTTTGTTCCTAGATCCCTTTATAAGGTGTTTCAATCGGTCACAGTCTGTAGGGATGTTGCTTTTCCTTAGATTGTCAAAATAAAAGAGACAGAAGTGCTTGAATACAAATGTACTGTTACTTTGGACACTAATGTAGTTTAGGGGGATAATTTTAAACGGGCACTGAACGAGAAGCCATGACTGGGGTCCTGCAGCGAGGATATCTCGAGTTTGTTCATGACCAACCTGAGAAGCGCGTGCAGGTGACTGGACTCAAGTGACTTTAAATGGATCTCATCTGAGCGCACTGGCACATTCAAAAACACACAAATACAACAGAAGATCTGATGCATGTATCTGTGATTTACTGATCCTGTCTGATCCACCCGCTGCTGAAGTTATACAGAAGTGGGCGGAGCTCAAGAAACACCCTCTGATTGGATAAACATTCGGTCGGCGTTTGTTTGCAAACCAGAGATGAAAAGCAGCAAAGAAAAGAAATATAACATGAATCCAGTTTAGTTAGCAGACTTGAAAGAGGATTTAACATTTCGCCAATGAGGTAACAATAAGTGTCGCTACAGAGTTGAGTTTCTGTTCATTTGTGCTCATAAATAGCAAACTTATTGTTTAAACACTTGGAGAAATACATCAGGTTCAGGTTAGAAGAAGCATTTATAAGAAAATAAACGAATAAGCTCAATTGTAAACTTTAAAATGCGAAAAACTAAAATGACTAATTTCTATATTTTTTCATTAATTATTGACGTGCAAGTCACAACATGGTCAGCAGATGTCGCTGTTTTCCTGTAAATAAATGGAGATTTCTCTTTTCCTATACATCTTTTATCATGTCTGTTTATTTCGGTTTAAGTTGATTCGGGGCTCGTCCACAGAAAACATGGAAAACTGTCAGGAATCGTCTCTATAAATACTCGTAAACTGTCTGATTATCTTTATTTAATCGAATTTCCCATGTTAGATACGATAATGAAAAAACATCAACATTGAATTTATTGTTAGAAGGAGTGAAGTAGTAAGAGAAGTACAAAATTATATATATAAAACACAATACATTATATAAGCAAGTACAACGAAATTTATAAAATATTTCATTCAAATAATATTATTTAATATTTATAATTTATAATTATAGTAACACGAATTTTCATTGATAAATAAGTCACCAGAATAAAAAAAGGTTTTATCTTTATCACCACAACATCTTTATAAAGCATGTTGTTTATAAAGCATATTGTTTATCTGATGCAGGTATTCAGGTTTATGCAGTAAAAATATCTGACACACAAATCAGTCAAAGTGTGATTCTATTAGTTCAGCCTTAATTTACAGGTTGACTCCGCCGGCAAAGCAGTTTATAACTCTGACAGATCAGGACCATGTAGCATATATATATACATACATAATATATATATATATATTGTCCAAATATATTTGTATTGTGTGTACAATAATAAATACAATACTGTATACAATAATAAACTACTAATAATTAGTAGTAATAAATTCCTGACTGACAAAAATAGAGTTCCTTTATTACACTTAACGCGTTTATGAGCAGAAACTTACGACTGATAAAAGATAAACATGAACTCAGCTAATGTAGAGTGACATTATAGTGACACGATTTAGAGGAAAATATAAACTCATTTAGGAAAACAACATAAATTAAATTCTGCACCTGGAAAAACAAACTCAAAATAGGTTTATCAATAGCATAAGTGACTGGGTGATATTATAAAATCAAATCAACGTATAAATTAAGATGATAAAGTGCGCCTCGTTATTGCAAACACACTGAGCACAACAAACCTTTTTGTTTGTTTGTATAAATCATGTTAATATTACTGAAGACCCGTAATAGCCTACTGCAATGGAAAAGATGTTTAAAGTCGTCGTCATATTTCAGACTGAGCGTGAATATTTCTCCTTTCTCGTAGTTTTGATGAAGGTCTAAATAACCCTTTTAAATTCCAGCACGCTCATATTTCATTCTCAAAGCCCCATAAAACATGAACGCGCCTCTTAAACAAATGATCTGTGTCTCTCAGCTCCTACAATTCACACACAACCATGCGTATGTATGCATACACACAATATTATATATTCATTGTTAAATTAAGTATTAAAATTGTATATAGTTACTGTCATGCAAATACACGGTGAAATGAACACTTCATGTGTGAAGTGTGGCTATAGCATCATAAATGAGGGTCTATTGACAGACGCTTATCAAAGCAGGAGAAATGTCTTTCTGAAGCGATGCTCGTGGACTAAACAGTGAGTTAGATATTATCAGCATCACTGACACTTAATGAACTGAAGAGAGAGAGAATCACTGATACTGTTCGCGAATGGAAATAAATTAGACATGTCAGTCAATTAGGCACTCTGAAAACTTCAGACACATTTATTTATAAATCCTTGTATTCTCCATCCATGATACACATACTGTGTCATTTAGCATTTTTGTTGTTATTCGATTACATCTAGTAACATCCCAGCATGTAACAATACTTAAGATGTAAATGTTAAGATTAAAAAAATGGAGTTAACACAAGTGCAACTTGAAGATAAGTTTTACAATTATTTTATACGCGAAATAACAGAAGAATGCTGTAAATAATTAGCTGCGCGTGCACGGAAAAAAACATGTTATTTTCATTACAAAACTCTTATTTTTTTTCTCGACAAATTTGAAGTTTTAATAAGCCGTTCAAACGAATCACATAAACATAAAAATAGTGTTCGTATTTTGTCACAAGTTTCTCCAAGAAATCACGATGCAATCGATTTTTTTAACACTTTAAAGTTCTCAAACAGTTTTTTTTTTAACGAACAGAATAATAAACGTTTGTCCCGAATAAAAAACGAGCAGTAAAATGTGATTATACAGCAGGTTAATGTACTTACTGTCAGCTGTAATGGCTCATACAGTAAACGCGTCTGTTTTGTCAAATGTCGAAACAATGATTTCTACATTCAGGCGCGTCATTAATGGCGCTACAATACGCGCTTGATGGACTGCGGCTTTGTCCCGATGATGCGCATGCAAATGCCCCGCCCGCGTCCTCCAATCAGAGAGCGGCGTCCCTTCGCTTCTTCCAATAGGAGACGCGTGGTCGCAGGTGGCGGCGCGGTTATCAGCTCTTCCCGTTGCGCTCGCAGCACAACCAGAGATCATCAACGCGCACCCGATGTTCAGATGCGGGATATTCGAGCGCTCAACCCGGGCGTAAAATCTCCCGACTGCCCCCGAGTGGATTCCGTTTCAGGACGCGCGTGAAACACCGTGGGACGCCTTTTGCTTTTGACTGTGGAAAGAGTTGAAAAGTTGCAAGAAGTGCTTCCGTCGCCTTGGATAAGTTGCGCTCGGTAAACTTCGCGTGCACGCTTGCGCTTTTTATGCCTTTTCTTTCACGCCTCGTCCCCGTGCGCTCGTACCCATGTTAGCGGTGGGGCAGATGGACACTAACCGGCAGAGCGCGTTCGTCCTGGGCAGCACCCCGCTGGCAGCGCTGCACAACATGACCGAGATGAAGAACTCGTTATTCCCGTACACCCTGCAGAACCCCGTCGGGTTCAAGACTCCTCTGAGCAATCTGAACTCTCAGTTCGCGCTGGGAACCCCGCATGGAATAAGCGACATATTGGGGAGACCCATCACTACAGCTGGACAGCTGCTTTCGGGCTTTCCCAGGATCAACGGCCTGGCCACATCAGCCGGGATGTACTTTAACCCCGCGGCCGTGTCCCGGTATCCCAAACCCTTGACGGAGTTGCCCGGGAGGGCGCCTATCTTTTGGCCCGGAATGATGCAGGGGTCGCCCTGGAGAGACCCGCGGATGCACTGTCCGGGTAAGTGTGTTCACGGCCTGCATCAGAACCGCTGTGCCAACGTGCGCAATTGTTAAAATATACATCTAGAGGTTCGATGTTGATCCTGGTTTTCTATTTACATCATCATTTGCGTCATTTGAGTTTGTTTGGCTGAACTTTTCTCATTTGTGCTCCTCCTCAAGCAAACATGATGTTGGACAAGGATGGCAAGAAGAAACACTCCAGGCCAACATTCTCAGGACAGCAGATCTTCGCCCTGGAGAAAACCTTCGAGCAGACCAAATATCTGGCCGGTCCAGAGAGAGCTCGACTCGCCTATTCCCTGGGAATGACCGAGAGTCAAGTCAAGGTAAAAATAAAAACACTCTTTTATTGCTCTTAAAAATGTGACTGGCACATTCATACAGTCATACGATTTTATTACATATAGAGTTGATTTTTTCAGTCAGTAGGAGAGAATTACAGAGGAGTTTGCAAACAAATTTAACTAGCCTACCAAATTGTGTGTGACTATAACCGATAATGAATAATATTGAATTATTTTGCCTACACTTTTACCTGAAGGCACAAACATCACTGATGCCAAATGCAGTTATTTTTTATTCTATTGAAACACAAATCAGTTCAGTTTTAATTGTATTTATTTAAGTTTGTTGAATGCGGTCCATGAGTTATGGTTGTTAACTTGGTTTTCTTGGTTTTGCAGGTTTGGTTTCAGAACAGAAGAACTAAATGGCGCAAGAGGCACGCGGCTGAAATGGCCACAGCCAAGAAGAAACACGACTCAGAGACTGAGAAGATGAAGGAGAGCTCGGACAACGAGGAGGATGATGAATATAACAAACCTCTGGACCCAAACTCCGACGACGAGAAGATCACGAGACTGTTAAAAAAGCACAAAGCCAGTAATGTGGGTCTGATCAGCCCGTGCAGCAACAGCTCGGACACTTTGTGATCGGATCAGAGACTCTTTCTGGAGAAAGCAGGGTACAAACACACGGAGAGGCTCCTTCTCGTTTACTTTCAATGCAGCTGTACAGTTAGACGTGTACGTGAGATGTATATATATTTTTTACTGAGTAAATTATGTTATTAAACCTTCACGAAGACTCTCCACTCATCCTCATACAGGCTGAAGATCTTTTTCTTCAGTCGCAGAAGAATAACGACGCCTAAATTTGACATCTTTATTTGATTTCAGAAGCAGACACAGAATGTGTATAAAGGCAGTGTTGTAAATAATGTGAAAAGATTTTTCTTTCGATGTCCTTCTGGACGCTTTTGCTTTCAGTGAAGGAGTTTTTGTTTGATCTCTCAACACGAAAAACAGACACAGATGGACATTAAATATCCGATGAAGAGAATATTATTGCTTCCGTGCTGAAGGAAGAAAGATAAACTTTGTATTATCAATAAATTATTTAACAAGCCAATCTTTTAAATATGTTTTGTTCATTTTTAAATAATGTGATTTGCTGTGTTTGAAGCGCTTTTGAAAGAACAAATATCCGTTTTAGATATTTTCGATAAATAAGTTGTTTGTCCGCCTGTAAATCGCCCTGTAATAAAAAACAACAATCATAAAATTGTATTATTACCAATATTTAAAAAGTAAATTTTAAATTAGAAGCAACATTTTATCCAAATTCAAATATCACTGTAGCCTAACACAGATTCATTTCTTGCATTGGACAAATTCAGATTTTTTAACAGCTGTTATTTCTGTGAGTGCTCAATGTAATTCTATAATTAATTACAGTTCACTATTTTTCTATTTTACAGGAGTTCAATATTTTTTAGGGTGTTTTTATAATTTTCCAGACGAGGCGTTATTTAAATAACAAATTTTACTTTTTTTTATACACGCGTCATTTGTTTCTCGTTACTTTGCACATTTTACTCAATTTTGTAAACATATTCGTAGGCAGTAATTTTAATCCTCACAATATACCAAACATGATTTTATTTAACAGTATATTTAAAACCTAAATGTTTAATATTGTGCACTTCGCTCATTTATGTGGAAGTCAAACATTCTGTCACAGCAAAAAAAGTTTATTCATTGGATGAATTTTATCAGTATAATATGAATACATAACATAAGAATAATTATATGACGACGAAGATAGAGGGTTGTGATAAATGTTTTTTTTCAAACACCACAAAATCTTTGTTGTATTCAGGCGTCGGCGGCTACACAGATGTAAAAATGTAAAGGGCTGTAAACTTTTGAGTGTCAGTGGGAAACGGATGTGACAAACACTCATTAATGACTTCTAATGGTTTTATTGCTTCTGGAGCTCTAATATCTATCTGCTTTAAGAGGACAGTGGATTTTACCGGCTGACCTGTGGGGAAAAAAACACGTTAACAAGCAGTTTTGTCTTGACCAAATCACAGTCCGGGACACAAAATCATTCCCACTGAGGTGATTTACAAATCAAGAATCAATCTAATGGATTCAACTCTGTAGTGTTGTGAATGAAATCAATAGAGGAAAGGTTTAAAGAGCAGAGCTGCTCACATACTGGAGGACATCATCACACTTTACAGTGTTCGTATTACACACGCACACACATCATACCTTCATATCTCTAATGTCTTCTGCTTCTGTAATGAATCACATCAATGTGTAACATGGACACTATAAAGAGTTTCCTCCTGCCCCTTAATGTGAGAAGATTTTTCTCTTAAAGCCAGACGGCACAATGTCATCATAATTCAAACTCTATGTGTTCAATAGTTGGCACAATAACTAACCACGAAAATAATCATAAAAAAAAGATACCCAAACCTATTTAAAATATCACATTCAGAACCATAACGTTATCACACAGAAATAAGTTAAGAATAAGAACAGTACTGTTACTGTATAACTGAACAAGACTGCCAGAACAAACGCTCTTATCTACTCACATGATTTATGGCACTGCTTAAAGGAAAATATAAAATCCTCTTTATATTGGCTAGATTTCAATAACATTGGCATATTTGGATGATGATGTCGATTTAGTCTATTCAAATACTTAGAAAACCTCAAAGCTTGTCTGTCATATTCACATGTCAGCGTAACAATTTTGGTAGTGATAATAAATGCTCTCTTTTAAAGTTTGAGATATTAAATGAGACTTGGCAGCCATATGAGGCGTGGCAGAGTGTCACAACAGTTACAACAAATCATAACACAAGATAAAAGAAAACTAAGAAATCAAACAGAATATAAAGTCTATTCTAAGAGCGAAAAAGAGAATACAGACCTAAAGTCATCACACTATATATCATAATCCAATGTACAAATAAACCTACAGCTTTAGAGAGATACAACAATAGTTTTTGCATTGCACTTTTTAAAACATCTTACATACTGTATGGAAGTAGCTCATACGCTATAGAGGCATATCTAAAATTTGCACATATATGTTTTAAAATTCGTAGAGTGTTTCTATTAGAGTTTTGGAAACAAGGCCGTTACAGTCTTACGGTGTTTATAGATGAAACGCAGCGCTGCGTTTGGCAGAATGGATTCTGCCTTTAGAGGAACTGTCCCACCTGACAGGGTGCAGAAGCCGTGTGTGTGTGTGTGTGTTCAGTAAATATCCATGATGATTTTGACATTAAAGCATTCATGTCAGAGTGTGGTTACTATGGATGTGTTGCATGCACTGCGACAAATGCGACTGGTCAGTCCTGCTGAAGAGTCTTTACAGGGTCCTCTGTGTGTGTGTGTGTGTGTGTGTGTCCATCCCTCCGTCCCTGAGTTTCTCACAGGGGACCTTTTCATGAAATCTTCTGCATCCTTTGGCACCATTCGCCTGACTAACACACACACACAAGCACAAAAACACACAAACAAACACACACACGCTATGAAAATTTCAACATGGTTTAGGCAAATCTATTATGTGTTAAATATGAATAAATAAATAGTAAATAATATTTACCACATCACTGCACAACACAACACTTGTGTTTATTGGCATGTTTTCCGAAGGTTAACCGGAAGTGCAGGTAGACAGGCTGAAAAAAACAGTGAAATTTATCAAAAGAATTCAACAGCAAGTGATCTTTAGATAATGCCATTAACTTACTGTAAAATACTTTTGGAAATTAATTTGGACTCATTTTGTGGAAAAAGTCAAACATTATGTTAAGAACACTGCACTGCACAAGATTCAAGTACTGATCATATTTAAAATAATATACTTTAATGAAACAATATACAGGTTCAAACATTCCAACATAGTGTTTATTTCAGGTTAGTTTAATCAATGTACATTGCATAAAGAAAAACTTTAATTTCAATCCCATATACTGTACTTTATTTATTCATAATTCTTATTGTTTAATCATAATTTATGTTAAGATACTTTGCATCAATGAAAACGGTGAAAAGAGTTGTAAAAGTGAATTGAACTGAAAATCAAAACAAGTGTCACGCATCACAGATGCAGAAGATTGACAGAAATGTTTTTTTCGTTAACAGTTTATTCACAAACATACACACACACACACACACACACACACACTTGTTTGTGTGTTGTTCTTTTGAAAGAACTACATTCATTGGACATTTCTGAAACATCTCAATGTGATTTTGGCAGGTGAGCGTGAATCATAGTCACAGCAGTTTGAGTCTGTCTGGTTCAATGACACACACACACGCACAAACACAAACGCACACACACGCACACACACGCATGCAGACACAAGAACACACACACGCACGCACACACATGTTTGTTTCACTATATTAGAAAGCTCATTCCATAGACTTGTATTGATTTTATATCAGGCTAATGATATTTTCTATCTTCTCACAGAAACATGTGCACAGAATTAGATCTAAAGACAAACATGAGTTGATCGATACGAGTCGTTTTATTGAGATAACATCATTGAAATGTCTTCACTACTTGTTTGTCATGATATTTTACTGCTCTTTTAAAACTCCTTATCTGTTTGTACGGTTCCTTAAAGAACCTTTAACATCCACACAGTCTTTCTGTTGCACTAAATGCTCTCTGTAGTAAAAAAAAGGTGTTTTAGAATATAAAAATGTGAGAAGAAAAGAATTATATTGAGAATCGTTCAGTAGAAGGTTGTTTCTAATATGGCAGGGCTGTGAAGAATTTTCTAGTGTATGTAAGTGAGGACATTTGACCCTCACAAATATCAACACACACGTGCACGCACGCGCACACACAAACAAACACACACACACGCGCGCACACACACGCGCGCACAAACATACACACACATAGCACAGAAAGCATGGCGAGTTATACCTTGTGGTCCCCCATACACACGTTAGGTCCCATGTGGTCATATGTTATTGACTTCTCGTCGCTCTCCGACTGTAGAAACACACACACACACACACACACACACATACACACAAATGTTATTATAACAATGTCAAAAATAAAAAGAATACATTAATAAATCTTAGCAGTAAAAACAACTCCGACATTGTTAAATCTAAGTGCTTATAAATCAAAGCGCGAATAAATTTTTGATCTCATTACTAAAGTTTTTAAAAACTAAATCTAACTGCTGTACACCTGTGTTACACAGAAGTGCTTTAAACCTAAACTGGAGAAAATCATCAATCATATTTATCTAAATGGAAGAAAAAAAACAAATCAACTGTGAAATATGATGTGGTGGATGCTCTCCAGAAATCACACAGACACACACACATCTAGATTGTGTTTTCTAAGCAGAACTAAACACTTTTTGAAGATGCCAGTAAACACAAGAGTAACACACACACACAGAGGAATGAGTAAAAGACTCATGCAGCAGAAACAACAAACTAAATCTGAATTAACTTCAAAGCAATAAGACACAGTAGCTCAGGTCAGAGTCACGCTGATGACCTGGAAACACACACACACACACACACGTGTGTATCCACCATACGCATCCTGCGCCTCCCCAAGCTGCGATACATTCATCAAACAGAAACTTGATAATTTACAAAGGCAGCATAAAATTGTGGATTTTCGGCCTGCGTAATCTTTAGACAGATAAACAAATTACGGCAGGGCCCGGGCCGTTCCTCGGCGCTCGCTTCACTGAGTATTCATTACGGCACACACGCGGGCCCCCTCGCCGCCGGCAGACCTTTGCCGTGTTAGGGCTCGGCAAGCAGAAAATAACATGACGTAGAGCTAACGGAGCGTGTCATGATAGATGAGTGCTGTTTACAGGCCCATGTCTAAACAATCTGTAACGCCTGCGTGTTAGACGGAGGACGAGCCGCTCACACGGACAGCAGAGACTTTGTCTGGGTACTTGACGCCTATTAAGAAAGCAAACAGCAGTGTGTGTGTTATATGTTATATGTCATTAGTAGTGTTTGCTCAGTCCAGCATCATTATCATTATTGACCGCAGACAACATGTTCAACCAGATCAAGAGCTTTCTCTGAGAGAGATGTGCTGGTACAGTTCCATTCTATCTGACCAGACGCACAACGTTCACAAGAAAACAGCTGGAAAAATATTACACACAAGGAAGGACCAGAGACGAATCTAGAGAGCGGAACATCACCTTATGAAGTACACAACAATGACCAACTGCATAGCAACACCCTGGTTACCATGCCCAACTAAAGCACAAGACAAAGAGAGAGACGCCACAAACATCTGCATTTGACATCACTGACTTGATTTACAGATGAACTTGTGTTAGTTTATTCTTGAAGAAATACAGATCTGTCATTAACCTCATTCCTCGTACACATAACAAACAACGACGACACAGAAAGAACCAATGGACCGCTTTTGTTGCACCAGATTATGAGTGATGGGTCAGACACTAGTCCTTCTGTACAGATGTGTTTTATGAAATTCTCTTTATGATCTAAACGTACTTTCAGTTTATATTCATTCAGACTTTTGAAACTCTCTCTCTCTTACATGTGTATGAAGTTTAACATGAAATGTGAATAATGAAGTGACCTTCAGCAGCAGATCTTTGGCCCTGGTCGACATGAGGATCCGATCACACCAGGAAGGACATCGAGTGTTCATGTACTGTTTACTCTGACTGCAGTCTTCACTGTACGGATAACTGCAAAAACACACAAGATACATTTAACAATGTTCATCGATAATCACGACCTTGATCAATAATCACAGTGTTCATCAATAATCACCGTATTTATCCTTCTTCAAAACGGCCATTGATAATCGCGGTATTGATCAGTAATCAAAATGCTCATCGATAATCTTAGTGTTTGTTGATAATCACAGTATTTAACATAATCACACAGTACTGAACAATAATTAAAATGTTTAATGATAACAGCCATGTGTATTATTCATCAGAATGTTTATGAATGAGTGTTTATTAATAAGAAGTTAACATGTAACCTGGACAACAGTCACAGGACAACAGTGACTAAATGTATTGTTATTGATTTATAAATCCTTGTGGTAATTGTGTTTTTTTTGCTCCTCTAGTCAGGTGTGTCTGAGTATCTGTGATAATGTAACTGCAGCACACAACACATAAGCAGTCAAAGCCAATGAAGAGTGCTTGAGGATGATAGGATAAGTCATTTAGACTGAAGCGTGTTTCAAGTTTCAAGCTCAAAAAGAGCGTGCGTCATATTTCCACAAACACACATCAGAACTGAAGGTGAATTAAGCAGGAAGACAGAAGCTAAGTGATGGGCTGCTAGGACACACACAGACTCCCATTGGCTCAATTGAGCGTGAAAGCAGTTTATCACACCGTTGCCAAGACGGGCCGTCGGCTCATTTACAAGAATCAGCTAATCAAACACAGCGGCGCTTCAACAACACCATCAGCACCGCCGCCATTCCAGCCGTCGCCATGACAACCGCAAACCCTCAAGGGTCAAGGGTCTAACCGCGGTGGTTAGCAGGGGTTAAAGGAGGGAGGGGGACTAGTTAGCCCGCATCCGGCTAACACACAGCCCCCCGACCGTGTGGCCAAACAAGTGTCGGCGAGGGGCCTTTGCAGAACGCCCGAGAGCAATTAGCATTGATGGCGCTTTAAGCATGTGGAAATGAAGGGCAGTTTTGGTATGCTAAAGAGAGCTGAAGAGATGATTCTCAGCATGAAAGAGCAGATGAATAGTGAGCGAGTGAATGATAGTGGAGGATAGAGAGAGAGAGGGGATAGAGATGCAGAGTGTGGGAATCCAGGGGCGGGGGTGTCAGCCTGGACCACACAAACAGTTCAGGAAGTCTTAGTGGATCTCCTTCATCTGGATTAAGCTCATCTGTTACTGATCTATGAAACCCGTCCACCGTATCTCTGTCCCACAACCTACTGAAGCGTCTATGGAGGCGGTCGCCTTCTCAAGCATTTAAAGTACACTACATAGGCAGCCGGTCAAGTGTAACATTTGCTAAAGTCAAACACAGATTTATAATTCATATTGAAGCACACACATAGATCAAGTGAAACAATACATTTGAGAACTAGTTTATCAATACATTTCTGTCAATTAAACCACGCTTTGATTCTGATTTAAATTAATGCAAATAATCATTATAATAATAATGTTTTCTACAGTCTGTATGTATGTAAGAGCAGACACATGCACAAGCTCACGCTCTCACACACTCTGACACACGTACACACATGTACGCTCACAAACACACACTCTGACACATACTTACTTGCTCTTAGACACACGTACACACGCACGCACACACACATGCAAATGCACACACACACTCTCTGACACACACACGTTCGCGCACATACAAACACAGACACACTCTGTCTGACACAAACTTACTCACTCTTAGTCACACACACACTCTTTGACACACACACACACACACGTTCGCGCACATACAAACACAGACACACTCTGTCTGACACAAACTTACTCACTCTTAGGCACACACACACACACACACACACACTCTCTGACACACACACACACACACACGTTCGCGCACATACAAACACAGACACACTCTGTCTGACACAAACTTACTCACTCTTAGGCACACACACACACTAAGTCTCAGACACACATACACTCAGACACACACAGATATGTGTGTAGTGTGACAGTAAACAGTGGTGCAGGTGATTAATGTTAGTGATTATGAGTATATAACAGTGTAAACTGTGACAGTGGGTGTGTGAACCGGACGCAGTCAGACACTATCACACTCTTCCTCCTCGCAACAAGACTAATTACACTCACTAATGACAACACGCTGATAAACTCAACAATCACACACACACACATCTGCGTCTCGCTGTCATTCTAACTCAATCACACAATAAAATCAGAGATTCGTCACATCAACACACACCTGTGTCTGTTTCATGAAGTGACCACAAAAGTCATCAGTCAGTTGTGTTTCTTCTCCGTCTTTGTTTTTTGTGAATAACTCCAAGCGCCACGTGTTGTTCTGCAGCCCGTGTTTTCAATCACGTGACTCTGTCCCAGCACCACACCGGCCGAGCCCTCGTCCCACATCACCTGAGGAGCCCGACGGGCTGTTCACTTGCTCAACACAACGACTTATCAGTGACAAGGCAAACAGAGCTTCATTGAGACGGCCGCTGTTTAATGAGGCCCGTACAAACCAAAGACAAAGAGCCAAACGATAAGAGCTCCACTATTAATAAAGTCAGGTCAGAGGTCATGCGATACGCTACAGGAGACAGGAAGTCACAAAACCGTGGGATCGGACGGAATCAATCAAACACAGAGAGATTTGAAGTGTGTTTCCATTGATAAATGCTGAAACGCTGGCGTGTGTTCTGTGTGTTTGTGGGTCACGGGGAAAAGAAAGATTGTTTTTCTACACTTGTTTCATCTCCTCAAACCGTACCCTACACGTCTGAAGGCTCAAGTATATCTTGCGGGTCTCCACACCACACGGTGAAGAATAACAGCATGTGACCTCTGACCTCTCCGGTCTAGACTGGACAAACAGTCAGACACGCATGGTCTCGGCGTCGCCTGCTAAAGCTCTGAGAGACGACTGCAGGTCAGTGGCGGTCGCGGTCCTTCCCGCTAACCTGGTTAAAGAATATAATATCATCTTTCTCCTGCGCTCTCTCGCCGTCCTCTGAACTCCCGCCGGCCGAGCCTTCTGTTCAATTTCTGCGTTGATCGAACACAATAAAATCACGCGTCCATTTAATACACTGACCTGAGAGCATTACAGATAACAGAGAGAGACCACATGTGTAAAAACCCTCCAGTGCTGTTATTGATGTGATTGAGTTTGCGTGTGAAGCCCGTGTGTGTGTGTGATGTGTATGGTCGGCGTGGCTCCAGCTCTGATATTGTCGAGTGGCGACTAAATTCCACAGGTGTGTGTGTGAGTGCTGGTGTTGTTAGAGGCCACGGCTCCACAGGACTCTTACTGTGAATTTACATCTCGCAGCACATTCTCAAACACATGATAGTACAGGTGAAAAGAGATCTGTTACCCACTAAAATATCTGATTACCCAGACTACCATGGGTTGTATTCTTTATTAGACAGAGTTGCTTACTTTTGGGAAGTGTAACGTTTTTTGTTTAAATAGTACTATACTGTTTTTAAATGTGTACCATGGTTTTACTAAAAAATAAATAAACCATAGTACCACCACCAGTGCAAGTTACTGTGAAAAAGTAATGAATTACTAGTTACTAATGACATATTCAATAGTGTAATTAGATTACTGTACAAACGACTCTCTCAAAAAAGTATTTAATTACGTATTACTAATGACTTTCTGTTTTCTTCATCAACCTTAATATGTTTAGTGATTCAAGGATAGACATGAAACGGCTCTTTAAATTCATTCCAATAAATAATATTAAACTACATTAAGTACTCTTATTAACTGACCAAAGTATTACAATTATGAAAATTATACATTAAAGCAGAGTTTTTAAAGTTAGACTTGTCAGTTCCACTATTGTACACACATAAATTACACACAGTATTTAGTTTAATTACATCAGAACACTACTTTACTTTCACAAGGGAAAAGTAATTAAATTACAGTAACTAATTACTTAGTATTTAGTTACACAACACTGACCACCAAAGTGTTTTTAGAAAATACTAATAGATCACAGTGTATTTATTCAATATTTTGTGAAATATTGGTGTTTGTGAACGTCAACACACAGCTTTAAAGCTCATTCATAAATGATCATTCAAATGAAACACTCCACAACAATTAAAGCAGAACTTTAGAAGTGTGAATCAACAGGATTGTTGTGGTAAACATGGTAAAACCATAAATCATTTCACGTTTAAAGGGACAGTTCACCCAAAAACAAACATTCTGTCATTATTTACTCACTCTCGGGTTGTTCCAAACCTGCTTAAATGTCTTTGTTCTGATAAACACAGAAGAAGATATTTGTAAGAACGTCCAAGGGAAAATAAATACTATTTGGGAGATGAGATCTGTTTGGTTCCAAGCGTTCTTACAAATATCTTTCTCTGTGTTACATGTTTGGAACAATTTGAGAGTGAGTAAATGACAGAATGTTTGTTTTTGGGTGAACTGTCCCTTTAAACAGCATTTAAGCAGACAACACTGTTCTCTCAACTCAGCTTCAGTTTGGTGATTTAAGTCGTGTCATTAGATTACTGTACTATACTCTCTCCATAATTACTTATTACTAAATACTTTCTATATCCTACATCAACACTGATTAATTGTGGACTTGCTATGATGTAAACAGCTGCCCAGAGGTGTTGCAAACATGGCCGCCGAGTGGCACCACTTCCGTCAATGGACGTTGACTGAAGGTACTCAAACATGGTGGAGATGGTGGTCTAGTGGGTTAAACCACTGAACTGGTAATCAAAAGGTTGCTGGTTTGATCCCAGCAGCCACCACCAGTGTGTCCTTGAGCAAGACACTTTACTCCATGTTGCTCCAGGGGGATTGTCCCTGTAATAAGTGCACTGTAAGTCGCTTTGGATAAAAGCGTCTGCCAAATGACTAAATGTAAATGTAAACAATTTTACGTCTCGATCTGTGTGAGAGGGTGTGCATGTGACACATAGTGAGGAGTGTCTCTGGTCTTTTGTGTGATAAAGAATGATCACATGTTCTGGATTGCTCATAAGGAGTGTGTCTTATCTATTCACTCCGGTCTGTTAATAATGTGTTTGAGATGGTTTTCAAATGACCTCCTGTATCAGCTGCTCTGATGGTCTGAAAACAGTCAGTATGAAGTCTGCTTCACAACACAGATTATTCTCAAGAGACGCCCACTTTCATCAAACTGACATGAAAAGCAGCCAATCACAGCACTCTTATGGCTTTTACCATCATAATAACAGACTGGAATGAGAAAACAGAAACTCAGCAGGTGTCGCATCGGTACACAACTACAACACAACATGAGTTTACTTCCACACAGACAGATTTACACAATTTCACAAACACTCACTCACTCACACTCACGATCTCTCTCTCTCTCTCTCTCTCTCGCTCTCTCTCTCTCGCTCTCTCTCGCTCTCTCTCTCTCGCTCTCTCTCGCTCTCTCTCTCTCTCTCTCTCTCTCTCTCTCTCTCTCTCTCTCTCTCTCTCTCTCTCGCTCTCGCGCTCTCTCTCGCTCTCGCTCTCGCTCTCTCTTTCTCTCTCTCTCTCCTTGTGGTCTTGTGCCAGCAGTGAGTGCAGCAGTTTATCAAGTAATTATTGTTTGATTCCTTCGTTTCATTATCTGCTGTGATTGAGTCAGAGCCGACGGCAAAGGTCAAGCATCATTAGTTCACCCGCGCTATACACGAGATCTCCGTCACCCCCGCCGGGCCGGGCCGGCCCTCTGAAAGGCCTGATGGTAAATTCATCTGTTTGAGGAAGAAATCCACTATGGCTTTAGAATATTAAGACAGAAGAGACGGGTCACAGAGTCTCAGGGGAGACAGTCACTGTGTGTCTGAATCAAAGTACAACACATCAAGTACAGCGAACAGATACAGATCCTAGCAGCACAACATCACACACTGACACACCTACACAGTTAACATCACATCATTACACACAACACCTTTAACACACAAACATGTTTCTCTTCTCTAGTTTGTGGTGTATGTGAGTTCTGTATGTGCTCGTACCTCGGAGGAAATGAGATTCCCAGCTCATGAAGACGATCCTTAAAGACTGACAGCTCTTTATCAAACTCTAAAAGCTGGAAACACAGAGAGAAAGAGAGAGAGAGAGAGAGAGAGAGAGAGTTTTATATTTGCATGAACATCATCTGAAAGTTTGAAGAAATGTGTCGTTCTACATGGCACAACTGATGACAAAACAAAAGGTTGTGTGTTCAATTTTCAGAGAACATACATACTGATTAAACGCACATGTCCAAGTCACTCTGGATGAAAGAGTCTGTCCAATACATACTGTAAATGTCTTATTTTCAAACATTGTGACTGAACGTTTGTCATTGATGGTGCAAATATAAACAAAACCTCCTGCCATGAGCTGTTGTATATTCAATTTATTACTTTTAAACAAAAATAAATGTGTGTGATATTGAATCACGGCTACAGTTTAAACGGGCCAAATGATGAAAGACTGTGACTGTTACAAAGTGTTCAGCCTGTGAAGACAAAAGTGAACCAATCATAAGACAGGTCCTCGAGTGTACAGATGACCTCTTAAAGGTCCAGTTATAACAGTTTAAAGCAAAACATCACGGTCTTCAGAAACCTCCACCAACATTAGATTAGAGAATTATTAAACACTCACAAACTGAGCGTCTGTGTGTGTGTGTGTGTGTGTGTGTGTGTGTGTGTGTGCGTTCATCAATCATATGACATCTGTCTCTGTCTGTGAGATAGTAAAGTCATTAATCACACTGCAGAATAATTAGCCTGTGTGTGTGTTCACATTAATTATTAGAAAAACAATCCACAGGTGCACCTGACATCTTCATCACTGTGTGTGTGTGTGTGTGTGTGAGACTGACAACTACCAGCACTAACAAATTAACAATCTCTTATCAAAGTGAATTGAACATTGATTAAAACAACGAGAGTCTGTATCACAATATCATAATGATGCCTGCACACATCTCATGAGCGGTTCATAAAACAAGAATTATATTTAGAAATAAATACTATATCACGAAAGGTTTCTGTCTATGTCCTGGTGTAAACAACATATACGTGTACATGCGTGTGTGTGTGTGTGTGTGAGCAGTGAGCTGTTCAGCAGTCTCTGTGGTTCAGGAGGGCATATGGACAACATTTATCTTTTTTTATTATTTATTTATCACACGCACGAACACACACACAAAACAATATCTTACCCACAAACTTACAAGGGTAAATTTAATATGATTCAATGTTTATCACAGATTTACACACTGTATAAACTTTAAAATACATTTAATTTTGATACCAGCATATTGGGAATTGAGGATCCTGATTATATAAGAGAATGTATTGGTTAATGTCGGATCATGAAAACATTTCCAGTTAGTGTTTTAACTCTCCTAAAGAATTATATTTATATTGTTTTTTAATATCATTTAAGTTTTGAACTGTGACAATTAAGCATGAGCTAACTGTAAACCTTCTATCATATTCATATTACTGTATATAAAGTCATTACTTAAGTATTGTCTGTCTGTGGAAATGGACCCCTAAGGCTGTGTTCAGTTTTGACTTCTTTTTAGAAGCTGGTAGGGTCTGTTTTACATTATGTTCTTACGGCATACACCACGTTTTCAAAAACATGCTCAGTGGTGCTTTCTTAAACACCAGCAACGGGATTCTTTTCCTGCAGCTCAGAGATTCATTTGAAGTAGAAAAAAGTTTAACTTTTCTGAAGAAAAAAAACGCTTTTCGTCAAGCACCTTTTTCACAGCTAACCAATGACAAGCGAGTAGCATGACCACCCAGCATAACCACATACGAGGAAGGTGATTGCTCGAAAAACAACAGCGGCCTAAACGCCCGTTGGAGCATAGTTTTGTATAAATGTAAGTTTAATTTCACTTTCAACAACTTCTGATTGCATCTCTAGAGAGAAATAAGTATTGTAGTCTTTAAATATGCGATTAGTTATTGTAACGACGCTCTTTGATTATAATTCAAATAGATTTCCATCACGCTGCCTATGAAGCCTGTCTCTCTGAGCTTCTATTCGCAACCACAATGCTTTACCAGACACGTGCCATCATCAACTTTTTCTTGTCCAAAAAGAAGTCAAATGTGAACACAGCCTAAGGTTCAAAATCTGTTAAGTGGTAATAATGGAAAAACTGCTGACATTTTTTTATGATCTGCATTTTAAGGGCTCTAAATAAACTATATTTGTTATATGAGACAATAAAATCAATTTTGTGCATCAACAAATTTGAGAGAGCTGAATGTGATATTTTTTACATTTATTTATTAAAGGCATAAAACAAACTATGTTGTATAATGAACCCCACAATCTCACTCACCGTTATCTTTCAGTTGTTTATCAAAGTTTGATCAATTTTTTCCAATAAAAGATGATAAATGTTTACATGATGTTACATTTAATTACCACTTTAGCAGATTTAGAGTCGTGATCAGATGTTCAGATAACACACACACTCAAGCAGACAGATCGCTAACATGTGTGTGTGTGTTTGTGCGTCTAATTCATTCATTAGAAATCCTCTGGTGGAAATTTCACACATCATTTCATGCAGCTCAATTAAGCCGAATGATTTGCTCTGGTGGACTAGCAGTAAAAAGCGTCGTATAGCACACTATATACAGCTCGTGACCCACAGAACCAATGACCTTGACACTGTGTGTGTGTGAGAGAAGGTACCCATAACCCAGAGCTGAACAACAGCATGCTGTACCAAACACCACAACAAACCGCTCACAACACTCATCTCGCCCCCAATAATCACACGCGGCTCTAAATCATTGATCTGAAGACAGAATGGACCGAGAGAGCCCCGATGTGGAACGTCCAGTTTGGGTGGAGCGCCGTCCTGTGCCATAATTGTACATTGATTTATATGTGGTCAAATAGGAGCTATGACAACGACTGATGCTATTAACCACCATCAATAAGAGCCTGGAGAGACGTCATTTCATTCACGTTTATACCTGCACTCTACTTTCATCACAGGACCCCTGCATTTATCACACACACAGACACGCACACACACAAACAAACAAACACAAACGCACTCTCACACACGCACACAAATGCGCACACACACACACAAACAAACAGATACACACACACAGGCAGATACGCACACACACAACCGCAGGCATTTACACACACACACACACACACACACACAGGTAGTTGTGGGCAGACTGGGTGTGTTTAACTTTCACAAACACAGCTGTCAAACGTCACATGCATTAAGTTCTTTATCAACTTTACATCATATCAATGTGTTATTCTGTTATTGTGAAGATTATTAATGAAGGCCCATCAAATCTCACTGTGCTTACACTTTACTCTCAAGACAAATGACGAATCAATGACATTTAATTCTGTGTCATTTTGCCGCCCAAATGTAAACACAGTCTGGAAGTTTCCCACAGTGTGTCAGAACAGATCTGATCTTATTTTCTCTCTCTAGTATTTCAAATGTCAGTAGTTGCGATTAAAAACAGAGAATCTAGTTTATAATGTTTTATAATGTGCAGATGTTTTTGAACCCTGGATGAGGTCACGGGGGATCTAAAGCGAGCCGTGTTTCTCAGCATGTCTCCTGTGGTTACAGATGCTGTAGCGGGAATGACGGTGAAATATGACGGGCGACGGGGGCGCATGTTATTTATTTATTTTTTTGGACACTTAAGAAGAGCATCTGAAGCCATGCAGCGGGCTGGAGAGAGAGATGCTTCTGAGCTCTCTTCCTCCGCTCGGATCCACCTGATAAAGTTTCAATAAAGACATAGTGAAGTAAAATCAATGTGAGTTAGTGAGGTGGGGGGCTTCACCACACACACAGCTCCACGGCCCCTCGACCAAACAGCCCACAGAAAATTTAATCTTCCCAAATCCTCATCAGAGCGCTCCATCCTCACGGCCCGACAGCCGCCTTGATAATTAATTATACAATTTCGATGGCTATATCGACTAAACAAAGCTATTAATCATAGCAAAAGTCAATAGGCATGGACATATTCAATCATGTCCAAGCCAATGATTACTCCTTTCAAAATACAATAATTATTTTTGTGAGCTGCCTGGAATTAAATTTCTGTCAAGCCGGTACAAGTGGAGTGGTTGATGAAGGATGCTGGGAGCGGCGCGGGGAGGGACATTCGTCCCACTGGAGAGGTAGTTTGTTTTCTAGGGATCATAAGACGCTGTGTTTAAGTAGAGCGTGACCATCAGATTATCTCTCATACGCCATCACGACATTCATCTTACCAACACGCCACACGCACACACACACACACACAGGCAGATACACACAGACGCACACACAGACACACAAACAGAGGCAGATACACAGGCAGATACACACACACACAGGCAGATACACACAGACACACAAACAGAGGCAGATACACACACACACAAGCAGATACACAGATACAGATACACATACACAGGCAGATAAACACACACACTTGTCCGCACGTGCACACACATATACACGCGCACACAAACAGACACAAGCAGATACACACACACGTACACGCACATTTATACCCAAACACACATTTATACACAAACACACACATTCATACACACATACATATTTATACACACATACACACACATTTATACACACACACAACCATATTTATACAGACTCACACACACAAGCAAACACACAGACGCACACACACACACACACACACACACACACACACAGGCAGATAAACACAGACGCACACACATACACACGCACGCACAAACTCGGGCGGATACACAGATACACACAAACCCACACACACACACACAAGCAGATACACAGATACACATACACAGGCAGATAAACACACACATTTGTCCGCACGCCCACATACACGCGCACACAGACAGGCAGATATACACACATGTACACACACTTTTACCAAAACACACATTTATACACAAACACACACATTTATACACAAACACACACATTTATACACAGACACACACATTTATACACAAACACACACTTATACACGCATACATACACATTTATACACAAACACACACATTTATACACACACACAACCATATTTATACAGACTCACATACAGCATTTATACAGCAAACACACAGGCACACACACTCACTCACACAACAGGTATATACACAATTTTCCAACTTCACAACTTTTAACTATATTTTTCAAAATTTACAAAAAAGAAGACTGTGATAATATTATTGTGTTCATGCTCATAATTCTGGGATCATTTCAGATGTAAAATGTATACTTTTATATTTAAACACAAAGAAATGATCAAAATAAGACAGTTTGACTAAATTAGTTCTGAACTGAAATAACAGGACTGCAGGCCTGAGATCAGATCACGCATCTGATGAACACTGACTCGTCTTATGAGACATCTGAAATACACCCTCATCATTCATAACACAGATCCAGGAGATGAAGAGAGGAGGATCATCTCACCCGTGTTCCGTTGTTTTCCCGGAAAACGTCCTGGTTGATGTAGTTAAATAACTTCTTTTCCAGCTGTAGGACGACCTGCAAAAACACATGTGTGTGTATCAGACGCTGAATCTAAACATCTTAATGATATTCTGTGTAAAGCTCTGTTCGGTGACAATCTGTGAAGTGTCTTTCATAAGCATGAGTGTAAATACAGCGCACACGTGTGTGTTTTTCACCTTGTGGTCATTGTCTGATTCCCTGAAAATCAGTTTGTCAACTTCATTGGTGCCGTCCGCTTTTACCGTCTGCATGGCGGCCGCGGAGCAAAGACTCTACAGAGAAAAGACAGATTACACATCAGCTGCGTTTCATTCCCCAGCATCCTAAATTAATGTGTGTGTGTGTTCACGCTGGTCTGTATGACCTCTGCCTCAGTGTTCATCACATGTCACTCATTCTTCAATGATCACATTTACAATACGCAATTCTGACCAAAAGGCTTTTGCGTCTATCTGTGCAGAATCTTGGTGTCGTGAACGTCTCATTACATGACAGCAGGATATGTGGACATCTGAGCAGTGGTTGCATGTTTCTGAAGAACCACAGAAGATCCGTCTCTCTTTATTTCTGGATATGTACTGACCTAAAAGAGTGTGTGCACGGTTAAATTCCCTTTTGTCGACTCTTTTAACAATTAGTTAAACATTCGACCATCTGTGTTTGAGAAGACTTGAATGAGGTAATCCTGGAGCGGCCGGTTCCCAGCGCGCACAGCCCGGCTCCAGAAGCGATTGAAATTCAAAGCACAGATTAGCTAATCAGGTCAAGCCAATAAAACCGCCAGAAAAAAACCTTTGGAGAGAAATGTCACAAATCAGGCGGCCTGAAGCACAGAGGACCGGTACATCAGAGCAAACAGCAGAGGAAAGACCCCCGGCCCCCCTCCGCCCGCCCGCCCGCTTAAGCTGCTTTCTGAAGAGAGAACAAATCGGTGTGACTCTCAGCGGTTCGGCCCCTCCGAGCGCCGGGACCCCGGCTAATGCGCTTTACTCTCATTAAGCTGATTTTGTAATGAATAGCTTCAGATGCAGAGATGCTCCTGTCCAGAGCCGCCGGGGCCACACCCACTTAAATCTCACTTTCAGTCACACATTTTATTCTTGAACATAAACAAGTTTGTATCAAGCATGTGGTGGAGCGGAGATCAAAGAAAAAGCTCAAGTTTTCTTCACATCTTTCAGAAACTCAAAGTCAGTCGAGCAGAACTCCGCAGATTCAATCCCAAAGCTGAAATAATGAAAGCATCCATGTAAAGAGCAGAAGCGTGTTTACATTCGCATGAATTTCACAAGCGACTGAACATTTTTCACGGAGTGAAGAGTACGACAGGACCGTCTGCTGGTGTATACCATCACAAAATCAACCAAACCGACCTCTTCATTCTGTTATAATGACCGGACATCATTCATACACTGACAAAGGGAAATAAAGCTTAGCGTGTAAAACATTTATGCATTTTTGGCAGATGCGACTTACATTGCATTGTATTCTACATTTGTTTCTATGTGCAATCACCTGGGATAGAAGGGGATTTCTTATGGGAGAATGTGAAGTAATATGTGTCCTTCTGAGACAGTAAATATACATTTACAACAACACAAATCAATGCTTTCAGAGTCAGACATGTATATTGATCAGATATGATCAGTGATTGACCGATCAGATGTCACATGACGCCTCGCTGTCACAATCAGCGCTGTATGCTGCCAAACGCACAGTTGTTTGAATTCTCGATTCTCATTGGCTGGGGTGGGTGCATTAAGTAAGGGATCATGTACAGGCAGCCGGTTGTTATCTGCTTGTACATCACCCCGCTTATTACACGGCTACACAACGCATGAGAAAACATGAAATGTGAATTATTTGTTAGCTCATTTTTACCGAATGCAAACCTTCCACGAGGAAAAGCTGTTTACTCTTGGTTTTAAGGTAAGAAACGACATTCTTATGTCACGAGCAGGCATTTTGGTTTTATCATTTGTAATATAATCACATATCTTATTATATTTAATATGTCAATAAAACGGTCAAAATGATTTGATGTATCAGGGTTTCAGTGTGTTATTAGTTTTGAGCGGTTGTTATCTGGGAATAACCAACCTGCAAATTTCGCCACCGGCCAATCAGATTCAAGCCTTTAATGCACGGGAAGCTCCAGTCAGTTTGATTACATTATAAATGTATTGACAAAATGAACTCTTCACATGTTTGATCTAAAATGAGACTGTAAACAAATTTGCATTTGCACTGCATTTATGCATTTGGCATACGCTTTTATCCAAAGCGACTTACATTGCTTTATCCTATACATTTATACATGGGTATTTGCAATCCCCTGGGATCGAACCCACAACTTTGCGTTGTTAACGCAATGCTCTTACCATTGAGCTACAGGAAAGCTATAAAACATCAATAACAGCTTTAACTTGGGAAAATGACCATGGTATATGCAGGATAATCCACATCTAGCTGTGCGTTACGCTTTGCGTCAGGTGGTTCTTGGTCTACATGTGGTGCATTAAAACTCTTTATTACCCGGCTCATTTGAATGCTTGATTCTGATTGGCCAATCGCGGAATTCCAAGGGTGGTTATTTCCAAATAACAACGGCTCGAAACTAATAAAACCCTGTAACACGGATGCTGCAAATCATTTTGAGATGCACAAAAATGTGTTTTTTAACAACATATGACATTCTATTTACAAATGATTTAACCAAATTGCCTGTTCGTGGCGTTTGAACGTCGTTTCTTACTTTAAAATTGAAATTAAATGGCTTTTCCTCGCGGAAGGTCAGCATTCGGTAAAAATGAGCCAATAAAATATTTTTAATTCACATTTTATGTCCAGTTTTTTTCTCATGTGGCAAGTAGCCATGAAATAAGTGGGATAATGTACAAGCAGCCGGCTGTTATCATGAAAAATAAACACCACAAACACAGCACATAAAGGGGCGATTCACATTTCGCATCTAAAACCGTACAGAAAACAGTCTGAAAAGTTTAACTATTTTCAGCTCAGGACATGACTGAAAAAAAAGAGCATGTCGCAACCGCGTCGCCCCCTGTTTGCGTGCGCCTGTCTTGCGTCTACATCTAAAATAACAAATATTTGCGCAGAAAAGTCGCGAAATGTGAATCGGTCTTAAGAGTCAGGAGTATGTAAACATTTCATTTGTTTCATATGTGAAGGGTTATTATTTCATCTTCTGGGAAGTGCATAAATGATCCCCTGAAGCTTTTAAAGAGAAAGAAGTTGCACATCTGAACTTCAGTGATACTCATTTTAAGTGCTCTTTAAAGGAATCGTAAAGGCGAAAATCAAAATCATGTACGGGAGTCTTTCTTCAGTGGAACACGACAGAAGATACCTTGAAGAATCTTTCAGTGGTTTTGTGTTCATACAATGAAAGTCAATGGAGTTCAGTGTTGTTTAGTTATCAACATTCTTCAAAATATCTTCTCTTGTGTTCAATCATACAGGTTTGACCTGACATGAAGATGAATCTGTGATGACAGGATTGTCTTTAATCTGGACTTCTACTGTAAATGTGTTGTTATACGGGACTTTTTTGGGGGGGTTTGGTTAATGAAAGAACATCACAAATTCATCAAATAGTTGAACTCGCATTGAAACCAGAACATTCCTCCTGACCCAGAGAGCAATTGGTTGACGTGACCTCGCTTTTGACAATTCAGTATCCTTTCCCATCAGCCCCTGTGCCGGAGGAAACTCACCGTGCAGCAACGTAGGGGGTCCGTGCCCTGAAAAGAGACGCGCTCAGATAAAGACAGGCCAGGATAATGCCGCCTATTTATCTTGGCCAGTGGAACATCTGGGAAATCTCTCTAAAACAATGAGCACAGGGCCACGGGTGTCACTCCTGCGCTCAAATACCTCCGCGTCCCGGCCGACCGCGTTTGTTCATCGCCACAAATAATGGAAGGGCCACAAATCATTGTGGGATGCGAGAGGTGCTGTGTGTGTGTGTTCGCCCCTCTGGTATTTAACCACTCAAATGGGCCATTCTCTAGAGCCCGGCAGGACAAATTGGCCGGCCTGGAAGTCTTTGAGTCAGGGCAGCGCGAGGAGAAAGAAGCAGGCATGAAACACAGGGAACAGCCCCATAAAAATTCATCACTTTGACCCGGGTGACCCTATCACCAGTTGGGGGGGTCAGACACACCCAAAGAACTCTGTGTGTGTGTGTGTCTCTTACAGAAACACGGATACGCTTCCCAAAAACCTAGTCCACTGTTTATAAAAAAGATAGTTTTGCTGTTTGTAAAATCACTTGTTTTGGTCAAAGGGCAATGTCAATCCCAGAATGCATTGTGACAAGATCAGTGAAAATGTCGACCGCTGCAAAATAAATGTATATAATATATATATATATATATATATATATATATTTAAAGCTCAGCAGGTTTTGGAACAGAGCCACATATGCTTCAATATATCTAAAAGAATTCTCTATTCATCTTCATAATGAATCTATTTAAAGATGAATAAAAATTAATAGCACTTACACCCCCTCCAACAAACACACACACTGATAAAGTGTGTGTAAAAGAGAAGTGCTCTGGACAGGAAAGTGAGCAGATGTTTCATTGTGTGTTGTGTTGTGTCAGTAAAGGGGTGTGTATGTTCACTGGTTTAAGTGAGTTAAAAGATTCATTGTTTTCCACATTTATTCCACCTGTACACACACACACACACACACACACACACACACACTGAGATGAGCAGATGAAATGTGTTAAAGTCTCCTGCTGTTTCTGAGCTCTGCACAGATGGTCAACAAACTGTTTAATCTCTCTTTAGCCACTAACGCTCACCTCATGATGCTCAGATCTACAGTGGCCAATGTTTAATAGAAAACATTTCATCACGTACACCTGCTCATACAATATGAGTCTCATGATGAATACACGAGGAACTGAAAGACTATATTATAAAACATGCTTATCTAAAAAAACATTTTTTTTTTTCTTCGATTAAACGTATTTGACAAAAAAAGTATATTTTGACTCATAGGGACTTTTATTTAACATCAGATTGAAATCTCTCAGGTCAGAGGTTAAAAAAGTCTGTTTATTTTAAACAAATATCTAAACATTTTAAAATCACAATACGTTTACTAGAGAAGAAAAACGACTCCTTTTCTAACGTTTTCTAATAAGAGTTCATACTTCAAACAAGATGGTAATGGGGTAAAAAATAATCTTGTTTTACTTTTCAAATATGTTTCTACACCATTCGCGGATTCTGTTCTTGCTTAACTTTGATATATCTAAAGACACTTTGCTTCTAAAATAAATGCTTCTAGATGTAAAAATGTTTATATATATTATACTGGGGAAATAACACAACAGACACCGAGTGTAAAAATCTTTTTGTGTAGTGTGAGAGTTGACAAACGTACAGCAAGAGACATGAGAGATGTTTGTGATGTGAACTGTAGAGAAAAAACAAAACCTTGAGGAATAATTGACTCAGACAGTCAATGCAGTAAAATTATCTGTCACTCTACAAATTGTTGAGTTAGAGATATTGTGTTGTTTTGTTGGGTTATCTCTGACGTTTCTTGAGTGATTTCTGTAAAAACACAGCCAGAGGTAAGTAACATTTCTTAATACATACTATTAATCTGTGTGTTATTTTACATTTGGACTATGCCAAGCCCGGTGCTGCTGATTGGTGGCTTTTGTTTAGGTAGTTTATAATTGTATAAGCTAGACTAGCTTCTGTTGTGTTTATTTATTTATTTGATTCTTGTAAACTGATACTTAATTGATCATTACTTTATGATAAAAGGAAGCACATTTATAAAACAACTGCAAAGGAAACTTATAGAATTGGAAATAAAGATTTTTCTAGACATTTCTATGTTGTGCATTATTTGTTTACACCGCAATGAAATAAAAACAGGACGGCAAAAAATAAATAAATGGCAAAAATAACCCAACAAATTAGGTATTTCGTAACCCAAGAGTTTTTAGTGAGTGTAATGCTACTCACTGAACTGAATAGATGAATAAAAGAAACGTCTCAAGTGTGTCTCATTAAATCACACACAGTCAAGAATAATGATGGTTTAGACGAGTGTTGTGTGATTGGACAATAATCAACCTCACACACTCACACACACACACATCTCTCTCTCTCACATTACAGTTGAGACACACACAATGACCAGCACTTCATTTGCACAAACACCCTTATAAAGTTAGCTAGAGCTCAAGACGACGGGGTGTTGAGAAAATAATGAGAGAGAGATATTTGAGTGAATCTCATTATTACTACTACATAATATTTTACATCCCAAAGTCAAAGAGAGAATAAAAAATTAAACACAGAGAAGTTGCCAAAAGTAATGCATACGGTAAAAAAAAAATTGTTTTGACAAAAACATCTGGCAGAAAAATGATAAATATGGGTTTTATTCTAATACAAAATGAAAGACATGAGTTTTAGCCAGGACTCTTTATTCATACAGCCGTGGAAAGATAAAGAGAGACCATTACAAAATGATTTAAAATATTCTGTATTTACAATTTATGAGTATGTGTTTCATTCTGTGAACTACAAACCATATTTCTCCCAAATTTTAAATGCACATTTTTTTCCTATATGCATTTATTGAAAAATGAAAACTGGAATGTGAAAATATCAGTAAAGATCCTCCGTATTTATTCAAATATTAAAAAATACTGCAAAGAAAACAAGATCAGATTCACTTTTAAACAATACAGTCGTCATATTTCTACATGTATTTAAGATTGGTTAAAAAATGTTTTTTTTAAGTGATAATCTGGATTTTCACATTTCTTTGTCACTCCTGAGGTTTGATTTTGTTGAAATTTAACACACAGTGGATTGAAATGACCACAATATGTCTAGATATTATGATTTAATTAACATTAATTTAATTTATTTATAATTAAAATCTTTTTTTTGCAGTGGTATTAAACAGCATGTTTTGGAAAATAAAAGTTGGGGTAGAAATGTGCACAATTTTCCTAATTTATCTTCCAAATGCTTGAAATGGTAGTGAGCCAGTGTTTATTCTGACCTGCTGACTGGGGTCTGCGTGTCTTGGGGGTGAGGGTCTTTGTGATCTAGTTTTGACTGATTTTTCATGGTTGTCTCTCTGACTGTGACCCCACCTCACGTCTTTTATGAGTGAAGCTGAGAAACATGCTGTCGGCCGGACACCATGAAATCAGGAACAATGATGTGCTCCCCCTCAATGCATCTGACTCTCTCGCTCTGATCCTGTTTCAACACCAGAAATCACGCTCAAACAACAACCTAATGTGACATTTACAGAACAAGACTTCAGCTCGACCCCACAGTAACATGCTCCAGAAGAAAGAGACGTGAAGCAGAAACGCTTATATGAATTATTCACTAAAACTCATTTAGAGGTTTGTTTCTAGTATCTGTACATGTGTTGCAGTCAATAGACGGAATACAACTTTACACAAACCTTTAACATTAAACAACCTCTCTGACAGACGCTGGACCGCTCTCGTCCTGTCTCTGGTTTCATCACAGATAAATCACAGGAGGAATTAAAGGACGAGAGGCCATGAATTCTCAATGTGCCATATAATGGCTCTCTTAAATATGATGGGCGAGCGGCAGGACGCTGGAGAACGAGAGGCGGCCGTTTAATGTCAGTCAGTCAGAGCTGAAATGCCACAGTCGACACCAAACACACAGAAGAGCCATTCAGACAACAGGGATTAGAAAACATCTCCACGCTTTCTGAGAGTCGTGTCGAGACGGGCATCCACATGACACCAAAGCGTTCACATACAATTCTTTTGCAGCAAAATAAAAAGAGAAAAAAGTATTTTGTTGCTCTTTTAAAAAGGTTTAGATACTTCTTTATCATCTAAACAGGGCAATTCCGTGAAAATGTCAAACTTACCGCGAAAGAATTACGTTTTTACCAGCGGTTTTTACTACGGTAGCAGCCCAGATTTTAACATTAGGTGGTTGAAATCCCCCTTTGAGATCTCTCTTCAAATTTGTAAAGCATTTGTTTTATTTTTAGTGCATGATCTTTCATGCCATTTTCAGGATTCTCACATCCATAACGCTACATATTCCTCATAAATGGACACATGAAAATGAATATAAAGTAACTATTTGATGTTCTATAAAGAGGCATCACTTCTCCATTCATTGGGTATTATTGCTTCAGGATTGTGCATTTAATTTCACAGAAATCCTACAAAGTTTATCGTCTCCCAAAAACCGCATCCTTTTTTTGTCACATCACACATGTTTATTTCCCTTTAATAAAATAGAAAATTTGTTCATAGACTGACATTTTTTGATGTTTAGACTCTATCAACGGTTTAGTTAAATATAAACAGATGGTTCAATATATTCTTAACAAATTCATTCTCTGAGCATTTTTATGTCACGTCCATAACGTTGGAATTGCCCAACAACGTTTCATAAATTTTTTTAACGTAATTATATTTTTATACATACTTTTTTACTTTAAATTGTGTGACATTTAAGAGTCATAAGTAGCATATTTTAGTGCATTTTTTATATTATTGTAAATAATGTAAAGAAACGCGTGAATTATAGATTTTTCTCAAGTTTTCTTTTGGAGAATTTAACAAAATATAAAAAAAATTACTCTACAAGACATTTGTTAATATATTTAAATAAACCATTTATTAATTGTTTTTCAATATAAACTAATTAATTGAGTTTATATATATATATATATTGTTGATCTTGACCATGACTCTAGAAGAGCTTATAATATTTTCCTGTATAAATGAATCAAAAAATGAAATATTCTAAAGTGAACTGAATGAATTTGTGATGCATTAACTGTATCGTGTAATAAGCAGATTTATTTTTACATTTTTAACTAAATTAAAAGATGTGCCTGCCTTAAAATGCTACAAAACAAATTCCCTGCAAAAAGTTATTCTCATTGATCTGTGATGTCACATCCTGTCTGTGTCAGACAACAGGAGAGTTTATTAAGAAGGAAAATAAGAGTTTTCCGACTTATGTTTGTTTCTTTATCCAGCTTCACATGAAGAGTTTTGTTACAAATGGAGATAAAAAATCTAAGTTCATGTTTTTTTATTGTGCATTCCAGTTAATATCAATCAGACTGCAGTTGGTTTGTTTTGATTTAAGCCATAATAACCAAAACAAATACAGCTACTAACACATGAAAACATAATAAAATATTTTTTTCCTCAACCAAACTCTTGACATATAAAGATGCTGAAATGACAGGTAAAACAGCTCCTGAACAGAGAGAAAATGCGAGATAGACAAGCAGAATCTTCATCGAATCCACCCATAGAACAAGAGCACATAAAGGAACACATGATTAATCCATCTGGACACGTGTCAAAGCGAAAGAGAGATATGCAGCTGTTTGTGTGTTTGTTGCAGAAACGCTGGACAACACAAGGACACTTGAGTATCTCACACAAGACCACACTAGAAAACTCTCCACACGGAGCGAGTGGATTGGTCACTCCGTGATATCTGAGCATCAGGCCCTGTGATGTCTGTGCCAGGCGGACCCTTCACGCCCGGCTCCAGAGACGATGACCTCGGGCCTTACGGAGCGTGCTCAAACGGCCTGTTGTTAATGAGGCTGTGAGAGGAACAGCCTGTGGCTTTTCTTCATTCTCTGGCTGTTTTAATCAGGCTGATTAAAGGAGACGCTCGCTCGAGATGTGTGACGCTCTTTGTTAACGTGCTTAAATGCAGAACAACACAGACAGAGAATACAAGTGTTTGTCCGTCGGATGAATCCATCAGAGAGATCATGTGGGTTTATACGGACCAAACACTGCCGCCATGATGCTTAGTGCGCTTCATAAATGAACACATCATTACGTAACTCTTCCTTATGAACTACAGCACAAACAAAAGATACACACACACAAACCAATTAAACAAAACACAAAAAACAGACAAGAAAATCTAAAGCAATGACTACAGGATTCGGTGTTTGTGTTTCTTGTAATCAATACTTGTTAAGTCATTTGTGTGTTGCCGTTCTGATGGTGCTGGATTGAGATCAGATGTGTGTAAACACAGATGTGTAATAGTGTGTGTAAACCTACACTTGTGAGTGAGTGTGTTTTCACGGTTGGGTTGACAGGGTCACTGTCTGTCCCATGAAACACAAGAGTCATTGACTAATGGATGGATATGTCCCAAAATTAATTAGCCTGACTAATGTAGTGTGTGTTTAATGTGTCTGTCGCCTTTGATTTATGACGGGCCAAATGCACAAACACTGCGTGTGTGTGTCTGTGTGTGTGCGTGTGTGTGTGTGTGTGTGTGTGTGTGTGTGTGAGAAACGGAGCTTTCATTCTGTAAAAATGAATTAACCACACACACACACACAAACACACGGGCTCTCCAACCAAAACATGCAATCTGGTGCATATATAAACATAGTCACAATAGAATGTCCTGTCGATCATCAGTTTTCAGGGAGGAAAATGACTTCTGTTGTTTTATATAAAGTAAATCAGTTGTACGTCAAGTGTAACCAACATTACATATTAGTGAACAAAATCTCCCATGATCCTTTTCTAAGCAGCCATACACACTCCAGAGGGTTGGGTTAGGATTAAGATGATGCCACACACACGCATCCACACACACACACACACACACACACACACGTGCACACATGCACACACCTGCACACGCACGCACTCTCTCAAGTGCATACATACACAAACAAATACACATGCACGCACACACAAACACACGTGCACACACACATGCACGCACAATGCACACTCGGTTTAATTGTTTTCTCTCTGCATGTATTTCACAAAAAACAAACTAAATTGACATCTGGTAATCAATTAAGAAGCTCTTCAAATGTTGAAAAAAGATAATTTTATGACCCCCACGCTGCTCATTAATGAGCAGTTTACATCACTCATTTACAGCGAGGGCTCGTCGCGCCTACACCTTTAATTTCATGCTGTTCGGCCCTCATACAGACAGAGTACAAAGAACCAGAGATTAATGTTTCAGCGTGCCGCCCAGTGCACTTCTCAGTGTTGCAAACAGGGGGCGTGAGCGCGTGCCGGCCGGAGAGAATACACTTCAATTTAAAAAGCACAAGTTATGTCACGAGCTCAGTAGATCAAGTCAGCAATTAACCCCCCCGTCGGCCCCTATCAATTCTGGAATTGGACCGGCCGCGGGAGAGCGTGCCATTTTTCCAGAAATTAAATTTACATTCTATTAAGTTTAATTAGGAGGGATTTTAAATATACTAGAGTCCGGGCGCACGGCCGCGCCTCTGTCACGGCACAAACTGATTCACTACCGGCAGAGCCCTGAGGTCACATCCCATCCCAGCATGCATCTCTGCGCTGTCACCGTGCCACGGCGAGGCCACACGGAGCACACGGCACACAGGTGCTCACCTCTCATATCTCACTCACACACGCACGCTTTCTCGGTCTCTGATCACAACTCAATAAGACGTGACAGGTGATCTCACGATGTTCTGATACTTTCCATGTCATTTTATTACAGCGCTAAATAAAAGACATTAAACTCTGAATCCTGAAGATGTTTAACCTTCAATCCACCCGTAGCAAATTAAACACAATCACGCTCAGAAAAACACTCAACACCCCTGTGACCCTGTATTGAGAAATGGACAGACAGATGGAGAGAAAGACATGCAGACAGAAAAACAGACATACAGGAAGACGGACACATGGACAGAAAGACCAGCAAAATAAATGGAGACGTACACTGAAGAACAGAACTGACTCACATCTACACCAGACGATCTGAGACTCTTTTAGTTTGAGTGGCGTCAGTAAATGAAGCACTTAGCAACCATTCAGAGACCTTAGCAACCACTGGGAGACCCAGACAACAACTCTGAGACCTAAGCAACCACTGGGAGACCCAGACAACAACTCTGAGACCTAAGCAACCACCCAGAGACCATAGCAACCACCCAGAGACCTTAGAAACTACTAGGAGACCTTAGCAACCACTCTGAGACCTTAGCAACCACTCTGAGACCTTAGCAACCACTGGGAGACCCAGACAACAACTCTGAGACCTAAGCAACCACCCAGAGACCATAGCAACCACCCAGAGACCTTAGAAACTACTAGGAGACCTTAGCAACCACTCTGAGACCTTAGCAACCACTCTGAGACCTTAGAAACCACTCTGAGACCTTAGCAACCACTCTGAGACCTTAGCAACCACTCTGAGACCTTAGCAACCACTCTGAGACCTTAGCAACCACTCTGAGACCTTAGCAACCACTCTGAGACCTTAGCAACCACTCTGAGACCTTAGCAACCACTCTGAGACCTTAGCAACCACTCGGAGACCTTAGCAACCACTCGGAGACCTTAGCAACCACTCGGAGACCTTAGCAACCACTCGGAGACCTTAGCAACCACTCGGAGACCTTAGCAACCACTCGGAGACCTTAGCAACCACTCGGAGACCTTAGCAACCACTCGGAGACCTTAGCAACCACTGGGAGACCTTAGCAACCACTCAGAGACCTTAGCAACCACTCAGAGACCTTAGCAACCACTCAGAGACCTTAGCAACCACTCAGAGACCTTAGCAACCACATAGACGTTAATATACTTGTTGGAAAGCCTCAGTCCCATTTTCAATATCAACACATTGCAGCAATAAGTTCGATAATCTTGACGAGACATTATTGATATAAGAATGTGTGAATGAGTGTGACGGTCCACACGTGTGTAAATCAATCTCCAGTTAAACTGCTGCACAAATCAATACAGCAGCGCTGAGCTCACACCAACACTAATTGTGTGTCTGACGTTAATCGCTATTAAAATGTTCAACTAGTTTCTCACGGCCACATCAACACACACATGCACACGTTTACACACTCACACACATCTTTAAATCAGACGTCTATATGAGCAGTCGATGTATTTTAAAGAGAGATGACATCAGACATCCACCACGTGTGTAAGCGCCAAGGTTCAGAAACAGGTAAAACACAACTCACATAAAGCAGTATTTACTATCTGAGAGTTTGTGTATTTGTGTAGGTTACACACACTCAACACATACACACACAGTGTCAGCACCTGAATATGCCCCGGCAGGTAATGATTGGTGCACGCTTGAGTTTCCATTAGCAGATTCATATAAAGTCAGAGAGAATGCGGTTTGAGAAATAAACACCCTGTTAAACTACATCAAGTCTTATTCACATTCTGCTCAAAGTGCATTTTTATTGGAGTCAAGACACAGACGAGATGTTAGAAAGCTCAACCTCAAGGTCAGAAAAACTCTTGGTCAGTGTTGTTTGTAACTAGTTACTAAGTAATTACTTCACTTATTTTCCCTTGAAAAAGTGAAGTAAGGACTCTTATTTGTTCTTTGATTTAATTACAGTTTCTTCTGATGTAATTGAACTAAATACTGTGTGTAATATATTCAATAGTGGAAGCGACATCAAAATTATAAGTTTAATTTTAAAATCCATGCTTTAATGTATAATTCTCACATTTGTATACTTTGGTCAGTTAATAAGAATAACTGTTGAAAATTAAAGTAGTTATTTATTTGAATGAAGTAAATAAGCCTTTTCATGTCTATCCTTAAATTACTGAACTCATCAAGGTTGATGTAGGATACAGAAAGTCGTTAGTAATCAGTAATTAAATACTTTTTTGAGAGAGTCGTTTGTACCGTAATCTAATTACACTATTGAATATATCATTAGTAACTAGTAATTCATTACTTTTTCACAGTAACTTGCCCAACACTGCTCTGGTACAGATATACTTTACAGTAAGGTTATATTTGTAAACATTAGTAAATGCATTAGATAAACATGAATGAACAATGAGAAATGTATATTTTCAGCCTTCACTTCTGTGAAAAGTTGGTTAATGTAAATACAATTATTCATCAAGTTCATTAAGCACTAACTAATGTTAAAAAATAGTAAATGCTAAAATTCACATGAACTAAAAATAAATGTTCATTGTTAGTGTATGTAAGCTAAACTAATGCTTACAAATACATGTTGTAAATTGTTACAAAACTACCAGACTACTCTCTTGACACATCAAAAACTAATTTGATGAAGTATTTTTTTAAGATTATCTAAAAATCATTTGAACATCCAGAATGCTTCATGACCTTTAATACAAAGACTTTAAGAAAAATTAGTCTATTCCAAAAAAAAAAAAAAAAGAATCAAAATGAAGATTGTATCACATTTCCTACTGCAACAATGCTCATATCATTACAATATGTGAACCCATCACGAAACCTGCAGTGTGTTTATACCTCAGCACACAGGACCTGATTGAGAACAATGTCCGGTGTGGTTCTGCGGAGGTGGTTTACGGCTCTCATTAGAGTCCTCAGAGGCCCAGCTGTGTTTGCTGACCGGCCCCTCGTGTGTATTGTTATGTGATGGGCCTTTAGACGCTCTTCTCTCACACACTCACACTCATTGTGTGCTAATAGCGCCTTTTTTAAAACACAACGCGGCACAAAAAGAGCGTTTAGCAGGATCTGTGAGGAGGGCAAATGCAGATGAAGTCTCAAGTACCATATGTATGAAACATGTGCTGAAAAGGACTTCTCCACTGGAAAGAGCACATTTGGAATAATAATCTCATTAACAAATAAACTTCATTTAAATTCGTTTTGTGAAACCACGCTTGGTACTTTCGTGACATAAAAATTTATGTTTTTTTCGGCCAGTTAATTTTCGTAGTTAAAAAAAGAAAGTAAGGGAACCAGTTTGAGTTTCTATCTTCTTCAGAACACAACAGAAGATATTTTGAAGAATGTCGATCATCTGCAAACACTGAACTACATCGTCTTCCATTGTATGAACACAAAACCACTGAGACATTTCTCAAAGTATCTTCTGTTGTGTTCCACTGAAAAAGAGAAAGAGACACCTACAGGATTATGGAGAATAAACCATGACACCATTACATCACGCAGTAGGCAGGGTTCAGGTTCTGTATATAGATGAGAAGTGCCTAATGGACACAGTATACACACTGTATATACATACTGCACACTTCACCAGTAGTCTGATGGATATTTCAGCTGTACAGTATAGGCCTAGTCTGAAGTGAGACACTTGCGTCTGCCTTTCACTCACCTCAATTACCCGCTTGGAGTCCAACCTGAAGTTGAAATCACCGAAGATGAAATATGGAACTTTTTCGTAGCGCTGATCTGAGATCCTGCAGGGAGAGATGGAGATGCTGTCAGTCAAACACAACTTCACTCTGTAGGACACCTCCACCTAGTGGTGTCTATGTACTTACATGAAGTTAACACAGGAAAATAAATGTATTCTGAGATGTTAGGTAAATGTGTGTTTTTTATTAACAATGCTGTTTGTTAAAACATAAAACAATGAGGGACTTCACAGCTCAGTTTTGCTCATCAGCATGTGAGGTGGTTTTCATTCAGATTCATGAAGTCCAGAACTCAAGAGTCACGGACCCGCCGCTCTCTCTAGCCGCTTAAAAAAATGCACGTTAAATGAGAGATAATTAACTCCCGCAGCAAATAATTTACTTGAGTGAGACGAAGCATTATGTGCAGCGTGTGTGTTGGATTAATGGAGAGAGAACGCTAGCCGGCTAATCGCTGGGATAAATCTCAGCTCTCCCTCAACACCTAATAACAACGTATTTATGAGCCTGTTTAACGGGCGCTCTCTGCCTGCGGACCGCTCTCATCATACACACACATGTACATCTCAAAACGCTTCGTCTGCGTCCGTGTGTCAGGAGTTCTGATGTTTCATGCCTGATAAATGACAAACACATCTACTCAAAGGTTTGGACTTTGGTTCTGCAAACACAAACTCTGTGAACGCAATCGTTTGCAAACGTCTGTGTGATTATTTTGAATGGAGGGGTTGGAGGGGATAGTGATGAAAAAAAACAGGCATAAAACAATAACAACACTACACTGTAAACATATCCCATAATGCACCTCACCATCCGGGAGTAGAGACCTTATAAATTAACATTTTTCAGAATGTCATTCAGAGAAAACAGAGCGACTGGCTGACAGCTGATTGGACATCAGGCCTTAAACAGACAATAATAGATAAGTTCTCTCTTGTCCTCGCACTGGAGTCTTGAGCGCTGGGTCAGAAGGTAACGTTGTGTTTACACACTGGTTTCCTAAAGCTGTGCCGCTGTGAGGGTCTGACTTTGACCCCGGCCCCTGAAGGCCTACAGAAGACACACATTAAACTCTGAGCCGAGAGGTGGTGGGGGGTCTGTGGAGCTGCGGCGAGCTGCACGAGCGACGCATAAACTGCGTCATCACACTTCATTCACACACAAAACGAAACACGCAAGTCTGTAATGACACAGATCAGACTCCACAAACAGCATACGTGTGCGTGTAAGTGAGTATTCACAAAGTGTGTGTGTATTCACAAAGTATGTGTGTGTGTGTGAGTATTCACACAGTGTGTGTTTGTGTGTGTACGGTATGAGAGAAAGAGAGACATTGGGAAGTTAAATATCAAGGTACTAAAGGATTACCATCTTTTCAGGTTACCCCAGTGAAAGTCATCGTATCAACATATTACATCCAAAAACAAACATTTTGGTTAACATGGTGAATGTTCGGGTAAATACCCCTAAACGGATCCTAGAGTCCAAACAACCTTGTAAAAACAAGAGAACACAAAACATGTAGTATCAGGCTGGCAGTTGTTGACATCGGTGAGTCTCTGTGTATCACGCTGACGTCAGCACTGCTGTGGAGACGCTCGGATGACGCCAGTAATGCAGCTATTGTCCACATGCAGTGTGTGTGTGTGTGTGTGTGTGTGAATGTGCTCAATGACGGTCAGAGGCCTCCTGAATGACCTTTCACCTACAGAGATGAACACCCTCTGACTGCACTCAGCTCAACATTCTCTCTCTGCTGTCAGGTGTGTGTGTGTGTGTGAGAAAAGAGTAAATGGTGTTTATGTGAGTACATGAGTGTGAGAGCCTGAGTGTATGTGTGTGTACGTGCGTGTGTGTTTGTGTGAACTCAACGTGTGTGCGCATGTGTATAACACAATAAAATATTTGGTATACTGCAACTCGGTGAACTTGAAGTTCCCAAAATGATATTTATTATTATTTTACAATTGTGCACTGACTCCGCTCACAGCAGATGATGGAGAGTCTCATGGACAGATAGATGCAGTACAATACACTTTACAGCTAGTGCCTGATCCGATAAAAGTTGTTTTTGGGTAGTTTGTTTTTTGTATTTGTGTCGGAAATGTATTGTTTTTGTTTCTGATAGTGGCAGTATTTTTGGAAGCCTGCTTGAATGATTGAAATCGATCTTGGAGGTCTAAATTAACACCAAATTCACTGTTCTTAGCCTTTGCAAAATGAGGAAAGAGACTGTGAGAGTTCTATTCAGCAGACGAACCAAAAAATAGTCGGAATTGTATAAACTGTAACAGGGCTTCTCACTTTAAAACAGTCACTTGAAAACAATGGACACTGGACTACAGAGCGCATGAAGGGACAAACACCTCACGCTTTTTGTTATTATCTGCATATTGAGGTCCTTCTAACATGTTCATTTTATCTATAATAATATGTCAGCCTGGATGTCAATTCTTTTAGATTTAGATTTTTACATTATCCTGAATACAACCTGAATAGTTAAGTTTCTATTGATGTAAGGGGTTGTTAGAATAGGACAATATCTGACGGAGATACAGACGTTTAAAACTTTGCAAAATCACATGTGAAGTTGTTAATCAGAGGCACTTAAGCAGGTCATCCACTCACAGACATTAACACAATATCATCATGGAACATGATCTTTACTTCATATCCAAAGGATTTTTGGATCAGACTCGTGTGTGTTACAGTGAGGAAAGGAATGGAAGCATTAATGCTCTGTATGAATGAATGTGACAGCGTTTAGCTGTGAGAGCGAGAGATAATACTCAGAGTGAATGACTTTTAGTGTGTGTGTGTCATAGTGCTGGTGTGTATGAGTGTGGGCTGTGAAGGGGCCTGGCTGACTGATTAACCTTTGACCTCTGGGCCTCCCAGGGTGAGAAGGCAGCTAACAAAGTCAATGCTGATGGACACTAATACCTCCATTCACAAACCTCACACTAACACACATGCTGAACGTCTACACGCCAGCGACACCGGGGTCACAGGTTCAATTCCCGGGGAACACATGTACAGATACGCTTTGGATTAAACCGTCTGGCAAACGCAGGAATGCAAACTGTCCAGTCTTATATCGCCGGACGGCAGGTGCAGAACTCTAGGAGGATTTGACAAAAGTGTCATGTTCTTGTTCGGTCTGATGTTTGTATTTGAACAACACTTATAATTGAAACACAATGAATTTCAGAAGACTGCTTCAAATTCAATTGTGGAGGAAATAGATTTGGTTTTTAGAAAATGTCAGATCTGACTTCACATTTCAACAGTTTCTTGCATCTTGCTCTGGATCGGTGTTAAAAACTTTCCACTTATTGACACATTTTATCACACTCACCCTTCTCTCTCTCTCTCTCTCTCTCTCTCTTTCAGGCTGTTGTTCTGGGAAACGCAGGGGAAACATTGGGCTGCGAGGCTCTTTGAGTCTGCGTGACAGTTGATGGATGACGCTCCATAAAGTGACAAAGAATAGTTGTGTCGTGGCCAGAGCGGCCCGGCGCTTCCCCCTGGGAAACTAATTGCCCTGAATTGTTAACGGCAACATTATTTTTCTGCCAATCACTGCTTTTCAATGCCCCAAAAATGAGCATGAAACGAGCCTTTTGACCGAACAGAAGAGTTAAATGTCTCCAATGTTGATCAAATTAACTTCAGCGGCCTGACAATGGTCTATATTTGTGTGAAAATAAAAGCCCTGCACAAAGAGGCCCTTTTAGCTCAGATTTCACAGTTGTGATGTAAAACCGCTTCGGCCTGAACCCGAGCACTTTTTCTGAATAGGAGAGCAAATGGGGAACATATCCACACGCACAAAAGACACGGACGAGACTTTAGAACCGTCCTGTACGGATATTGTGTCGTGCTACGTTACGATGAAACAACACAATTACGCTTTTCATATTGCTGCGGGCGGCGCATACATTTACCTACAAAATATCCAAAAGACATCTGATAACATCCAAAAAAACATCTAAAAAAATATCCCAAAAAAACATAAAAGAAAATTCTAAAAACATTAAAAAAAAGCATCTAAACAACATCTAAAAACAACCCAAAAAACATCTCAAAATGTCCAAAAAATCATTTAAAGAAACTAACAAAAAACAAACATTACAATACAGTTGGACCCTAACCCTAACATCGAAACAACATCTAAAAACATCCACAAAACACCTACAAACAAAAAAAATCTTTAAAAACATACAAAGAAACATCCTAAAAACATCTAAAACGTTCCCAAAAAACACCTGAAAAACATCTAAAGAACATCTATGTAAAAACCATCGAAAACATTTAAAACACATTTGTGATATGAAACAAAGACTTTTATTTTGTTGTTACTGGCGGTTTATTAATAGGACGGTTTAATAGCTTCCGATCAAACAAGTGACCGTAGCTAAACACATCAGTCCCCTTGAGACGCTCTGGAGATAAACTGTGTTTAACTGTTAACTTCAATAGAGATACTGAGCTTATCAGACTGAGCGCACGATCCGCTCTGGAGATAAGAACACACACACGGCCTGCACAGAGCTCTGAGACTCAAGGGTTCAACACGAGACAAAGCCAAAGAATGAGGAACTGAGGCAAGGAAATGGAAAGTTAGACAAGATAAATAGTGAAACCAGTGAGGTAAGGGTGAGTGTGTGTGTGTGCGGGGGGTTAGAAGTTAGTGAGGGAGGGACAATAGCTCTGAAAGTCGGTTCCCAACGAGCAGTTGAATAGCAGCACTGTTGGAGGTAGCGGCCGGATTCAAAAGGCCGTTCAGTCACATTGTCCTCCCCAATCACAGCAGCAGAATAGACTTTACTGGTGGCTGCCAAAAGGTCAGTACGGCCGCTGAAAAGATCCCAACATCATTCACTCGCTCAAGCAGAGCTTTGGGGGAAGGTGTTGTGCGTGTCCTTTCCCACTGGAGGGGACGGTCTTCACGTCGGCGGTCCGGATCTGCACCCCAGCACTGATTCCTCACAGTAGCGGACCCGCCCCTCCCTGGTAACGCATGGAATAGCAGCCATGCCGAAACATGCTTCCACCTAAACGTTTACTAAACAAACCTTCCAGGGGGTCTTCCTTTTCACTACGTCTGGAAAAACCTGCAGAACGCACGCCCGAGAGACAAGGGAAGGACGAGAGAGTTTGGGAAACAGTGACTCAGAGAACATAATATTATTTGAGGAAAACAAGTGCTTACGAGTATTTATGAGACAAATGTAAATCAAGCTCAAGGTGACAAAAGAGCAGAAAAAACTGCTCAAATTCTCAATGTAAGCAACAAGAAAGGTCCTTTTTAAACTTCATTATGGCCGTAAATCAAGGTAAATGATGGCGTCATAAAAATTGTAAAAGGTGGCGCGTTCTTAAACAGCGTCTACTTGGCTGTCCATTAAAAGCGGTCCTGCCTCTCATTGGATGAGAAACGGAAGGAGCGAGTGGAAAAATATGATCTCCCAGACGTAAAAGCAGCACATCATTCACCAGACGTCAAGAAGCTTGATAACGTATGCCGAGTGGATGCATGCATTTATTTAAAGTGGATTTGTAGTTTGGCTGCGCGAGGCGCCACAAGCCTGCAGATTCCATATAGGACATTGTCACACCAGTGTAGAGACCACACACACACACACAATGATAGACAGGTACACAAACACAAGCAGACACCCAGGTTCATATTCACAAAAACATTCAAAGTCGTACACATAATACACACAGACGCATGTTTGTACAAATGCACCGACAAACACAAACACACACACTTTTACAAAGACACACACAGGTGGTATGAGGGTTGGAATGTTGGAAAAAAACTTTCTTATATGCTATTTATATAAAATATATATATTTATGAAGAGTTTGTTTCAAAAAAATTATAATCTTTTTTTTTTTAAAAGAATGTTTTTTATGATGTTATCATGTTTTTATTGTGTTAGTAGCTGTATTTTTTTAGTTATTATGGCTTAAATCAAAACAAACCAACTGCAGTATGATTGATATTAGCTGGAATGCACAATAAAAACATGACTTTTGACAAATAATATGAACGGAGAACCAAACTCTACATATATTAACAGAGGAACTCACAAAATAAAATATTATAAACAGTGTGTTTTTCAAATGACTGGTTTATTATTTCCGTGGGGACAGTCCATAGGCGTAATGCTTTGTATACTGTATAACCTGTATTTATCCCCTAACCCAACCCCTAAACCTAAAGATTGTATCACATCTTCTAATTAAGGACACATCATAGACAATTGTTTTAATTAACTGCAAAATAATAATAATGACAAAATATACTGTAAATTACTATCAGTCTTATTTGACCTGGTTACAGATATGATGATATGACTCAGGCGCCTTTTTTAACGGGTGTCTGATAGGGCCCTTAATGTCTACATCACATTTAAGAAACAGTTTTTCACATTGTAGTCCACATGCGAGTAAACCCACATCAACACACACACAAGTGAGTTCTCACCGGTCCAGCGCATAGCAGAGCGCTTTCTGTCGTGTGCCTGAGTAGACGGACGGACTTTTCTCCCACGCCACCAAGTTAGATGCATCATGGAACAGGTGAATGTTGACCAGGTCAAAGACACTGAACAGAGATAAAGAGAGAAAGAGAATCAATACTAATAACACAACTCACAAACACACACACACACACAGAATGAGACGTGCCGCTGGATGCTGATTGGTCAACACAGTGTTCCACTTGAGCTAAAACAGACAGCTATGACATGGCAAATATTAACCACAAAAGCAACTTCATTAATGTATTTAGCAAAATCATCTTCATGACGTTCTAATGAAAATAAAATGTATATTTGTTTATTTTAAAAAAGTTCAATGATTATTTACATGACATGTGAACGCTTTAACAAACACAGCATGTCTAGAATTTATAGAAAGTACCCGTGTATGATCAGTAAACACTGAACGATAGGATTATATACTGTCAATACATACAGAAACTTTATCTTTATACCATAGTCTGTTTGAATTCTCGATTATGATTAAAATGCACGGCTAGCCGTGGACTATCTCGCTTATACCATGGTCATTTGCCAATGGCCAGCCTTGGAATATCCCTTACATGTATAAAACCTCACTCTTCTAACTCAATTCATTCTTGTAAACAGGGCGTTGTTGACTTACTGTTGGCTCTTGAAAAGCTCTTTCATTTGTAAATAGTTTTGGATAAAAGCATCTTCTAAATGAAACCACGTAAAACATGTGTACATGGGGCTCTAAATAGCAACAGTTCAGAATTAAATAGATGCAGAAATTCTTTGTGTGAATAAATGGCAGTGTGTCTCTGACCCTTGATGGCTTGCACAGCTTGTAGAAGTAAAGCACTTGTGTTTGAAGCTGATATTGAGAGCCGTAATCTCTTTAAAAGTGACACAATCAGAAGAACAGCATGCTGAGCCTGTTATTCCTCTGTCACCGTTTCATTAGCGGTCCCTCCGGCACACAACATCACCATTCTCATCTGAACCCTTTTCTTCTCATGTCATCCTGCTATTAAATTACTTCTCTCTCTCTCTCTCTCTCTCTCTCTCTGTCAGAGGGAAGCTCTGATTCATTCTGCACAGGTTCAATTGCATGTAATGTTTTCTGTCATCTGTCATACGGAACTGCTCGGCTAACATGATTAGCTATAATCTAATCGTGTCACTGCAAGAACCCTCGCTGGACTCACCACAGCCCCGACTGCTCCTGCTAACATCAACCCAAAGTGACACTTTTATTCAAATGGAATCTGAGCTCGTTTTCTAGGATTCTGGGGATGTGAGCATAACAGTTCATGAATCAACTCTTTGGGCTTTGAATCTTGTCAGACCAAAAATTCAATAACAGTTCTTAGTTCTATAGTGCAGAATATGATTCTGTGTTCTCTCTGAATCAGTCATGAATCTGTGTTCTCTCAGAATCAGTGAATATGAATCTGCGTTCTCTCAGAATCAGTGAACATGAATCTGCGTTCTCTCTGAATCAGGGAACATGAATCTGCGTTTTCTCTGAATCAGTGAACATGAATCTGCGTTCCCTCTGAATCAGTGAACATGAATCTGCGTTCCCTCTGAATCAGTGAACATGAATCTGCGTTCTCTCTGAATCAATGAACATTAATCTGTGTTCCCTCTGAATCAGTGAACATGAATCTGTGTTCTCTCTGAATCAGTGAACATGAATCTGCGTTCTCTCTGAATCAATGAACATTAATCTGCGTTCCCTCTGAATCAGTGAACATGAATCTGCGTTCTCTCTGAATCAATGAACATTAATCTGTGTTCCCTCTGAATCAGTGAACATGAATCTGCGTTCTCTCTGAATCAATGAACATTAATCTGTGTTCTCTCTGAATCAGTGAATATGAATCTGCGTTCTCTCTGAATCAATGAACATTAATCTGTGTTCTCTCTGAATCAGTGAATATGAATCTGCGTTCTCTCTGAATCAATGAACATTAATCTGCGTTCTCTCTGAATCAGTGAATATGAATCTGTGTTCTCTCTGAATCAGTGAATATGAATCTGCGTTCCCTCTGAATCAGTGAATATGAATCTGCGTTCCCTCTGAATCAGTGAACATGAATCTGCGTTCTCTCTGAATCAGTGAATATGAATCTGTGTTCTCTCTGAATCAGTGAACATGAATCTGCGTTCCCTCTGAATCAGTGAACATGAATCTGGGTTCTCTCTGAATCAGTGAATATGAATCTGCGTTCTCTCTGAATCAGTGAACATGAATCTGCGTTCTCTCTGAATCAGTGAACATGAATCTGGGTTCTCTCTGAATCACTGAATATGAATCTGCGTTCTCTCTGAATCAGTGAACATGAATCTGCGTTCTCTCTGAATCAGTGAACATGAATCTGCATTCTCTCTGAATCAGTGAACATGATTCTGCGTTCTCTCTGAATCAGTGAATATGAATCTGCGTTCCCTCTGAATCAGTGAATATGAATCTGCGTTCCCTCTGAATCAGTGAACATGAATCTGTGTTCTCTCTGAATCAGTGAATATGAATCTGTGTTCTCTCTGAATCAGTGAACATGAATCTGCGTTCCCTCTGAATCAGTGAACATGAATCTGGGTTCTCTCTGAATCAGTGAATATGAATCTGCGTTCTCTCTGAATCAGTGAACATGAATCTGCGTTCTCTCTGAATCAGTGAATATGAATCTGCGTTCCCTCTGAATCAGTGAACATGATTCTGTGTTCTCTCTGAATCAGTGAACATGAATCTGTGTTCTCTCTGAATCAGTGAATATGAATCTGTGTTCTCTCTACATATCTCTGATATATAAACACAGAGGTTAAACTCACCAGTCAGCCAGAGCCCATCGGGTCCTGATGAAGCCTTTTCTAGACCACTTGCACTGCAGGAAGACAAACATCACAATAATAATGTGATTACTAACATTGAATTGAATGATGTCAATAACCACATATTTACTCTTTCACCGCCATTGACGAGTTATCTCGTCAATAAAAAAAAAATGCTTCCCCGCCAAAGACAAGTTTATACGGCAATCAGTGTTTGTACTGTTGTACAGCAGGTGGCGCTATTACACACCTTTGGGAAAAAGTACAGAATCCCAGAACCTAGAACGTATGTTTTAGCGGTTTTTAATGATTGTTCTGAGTGTAATCTGTGCAGAATCTTTGACAAAAAACATCAGTTATCTCAGCTGTTTAATCAAAGTAGAAACCTATCCTCATATACGGATTTATAAAAAACGAACAAATGAAGATAGAAGAATACGGTTTCTTTTGTTTAAGAGCTGAGACGTTGTTCTTTCATTTGACATATGAACACATGAACACATGTTTGTCCATATATTCTTTACAGAAAATTTACTGTGATACATTAAAGTTGGGTGAAAATTAAAAAAACCCTGGCATAGGCTTGCAACTTTTTTTTAAAAGGCTGGCGTTGAATGATTTAAATCACTTAAGTTCTATTTAACTTTCATGTAGTTTATAAGTAAAACATAAGCAAAGCACAATATACTGTTTAGTTAATTTAGTTTTTTTATATTATGTCAATTTAAGTTTCATTTGTTAGCAAGTTTACAAGGTTTAACACATTTGTTTTTTTCATATTGTTGTAAAGGTTTTATTTTATTTAAATTTCAGTGTAGTTTTTACATATTTAAAGTTAATAATTTAAGTGTTCTAAGGCAACATTTTACATTTACATTTATGCATTTGGCAGATGTTTTTATCCAAAGCGACATACATTGCATTATCTTATACATTTATACATAGGTATGTGCAATCCTCTGAGATCAAACCCACAACCTTGCGTTGTTAACGCAATGCTCTTACCACTGAGCTACAGGAAAGCTTAGGCAATTAAAGCTTTTTAAATCAATAAAACTAGATGGTGGTCTAGTGGGTAAAACCACTGAACTGGTAAATCAAAGGTTGCTGGTTTGATCCCAGCAGACACCACCAGTGTGTCCTTGAGCAAGACACTTTACTCCATGTTGCTCCAGGGGGATTGTCCCTGTAATAAGTGCACTGTAAGTCGCTTTGGATAAAAGCGTCTGCTAAATGACTAAATGTAGATGTAAAACTTTGCCTACATCATTTGATTTCATGAAACATAAAAGCAGTAATTTCAGTTCTAACGCTGATACTGATATATGCGTGTCTGTTTGTGTGATACGTGATGATGTCATCCTGCAGACGCTCAGAACATGTTATTTACTTTTAGCTTCAAGAATTGCTCTTAGTGGAATTGAAGAGGAAGTTTTGCGTGCTGAAAGTTTTGCCAATGCAATGATCTCTTTTGATCTGAGAAGTTCACGAACGATTTCTTGTGATTTCAGGATGAGTTTGATTTAGACACGACTGAGCCGTCATTCTCGAGCGTCTCTGTTCTCGCCCACATCGGCATGTGTACAAACGGACAGAAGCTCTGTGTCTCTAGTTAATGATCCAATCAGAAGGCTGATCTCACAGCACATGACACGCCATGCTGACCGTTATTAAATAAGAGACAAATTGATGAAGCGAGCGTCCTGAATACCAATGCAGAAAAAAAAAAAAATAACCTCTCTCTCTCTCTAATGGAGAGTTAACTGCAGCGATGAATAAACTAATTACCGGCCGGGTCACATCATTACAAATTGACTAATTTTATTTAAAAACTCTGATGCAAATTAAAGGTCTGCGAGTGATTTGATTGCTCCTCACATCTTTCAGAGCGCATTAGAGCAAGATGAACTGTATCAAATTCAATTACATTTGCATACTTGAATTAATCCTTAAACTGGAGCGCGGCCGACGGGCTTCTTGAGGTCAGTGACACCCGTTTCGGCACAGACGCAGAAAACACAACATCAGGTGTTTTATCTCTCTACAAACACAGAATTAAACACACATATCTCCAAACGCATAGACAAATCATGTTATAAACGTGTGCATTTTCCTTTTATTTCACTGATCATTTGTCAGTCAAGCTGCTTTGAATATCGTTTTCAAAATCGGTAAAAGCTAAATTTATTAAAATTAAGTCAACCACACGAAAGGTGAAAATCGTTCCGAATCACAGCAGGTTTACAATGACTGGCAGGGGAACAAACAACAACAGAATTTTCACTTTGAGTGAATAACCCAGTAAATACGCTTCCATGGACAGAAATGAAAATATCACAGCCAATCTCATCTGCTCGGCCGGTGGAGGGGTCACTCTAGTGGACACTAGAAAGGTCACAGCACGCAGGAGGTGACAGTGATGAACGGATATCTGCTCCGGCTGCGAGAGAGAGAGAGAAGCATCTAAACATGGACACCAGGGTCTACGGAAGCGAACGGAGAACTGCATAATCTCATCTCTGGACGGTTCGACCTCCATCAGGAGTCAGAGACGTCACGGGCCACTGCGGGTGGATCGGAGAGCTTCTCCTGACCTTGCTAACATGGTGCTTGAGAGATGTGTACCATCTCATAAATAACAGCCCACAGCTGCGTCCCCACAGTCACGTCGAGACACGAACACCACACGAGTAATAACCAATAAACACAAGGTCTGATTGATGAAGACCAGCGCGGCTCTTCTCCATCCGTCACTGTTCTATCAGACGGGTCAGATTAAATAAGACATCATCAGTGTGAGCTCAGGGCCACATCATCTTCTCCATCATTATTCTTTTGTCTTCTGGGAAACACGAGGACATCTTACTGCCCTATGTGAGAAATGTACACACTTCCCGGAAGTCAAAATAATAACACTTAACACACAGGAAGTGTTTACATACACCTGATGTGCTGTGTTTGTTCTCTCGAGCTTCAGTGAATGTTTGTGTGTTTGTCCCTCAGTTGTGAGAAGATGAATCGTAATACAGACACTACACTGAAAAATTAAATCTGGAAAAAACAGACTCATGCAGAACTATCACTAAACTGATTATTGAGGAAACAAACGTTAAACTGGAGCTTCAGAACGCACAGTATTATGTTCGCTTGTAATGTTTGTAAACATATGTAAACATTCACATTGTTAAATCAAAAAGATGAACAACCAACCAAAGATCCTTCATGAATTAATGCTTGTGTCATGAGAACACAGCACATGAGAGACATTAACTTCAGATTAATCCAATTTATTTTCCTTAAATCTTCTTCGAAAAGATTTGATATGAATAAATGAATCTACCTTTAGAAATGAAGAATCGAGGGGTCAGAAACATGTCACACGTGAAGCGTCTGTTGTAGTGATCGACCCATATTACTTTTTTATAACCGATACAGATAACAATTATTTGCATGTTTGTGTGGCTGATAACCGATATGCAGAACCGATATTTATTTACTGTTATACTGTTTTAATTTATAAAGCAGCAGCAATACTTGTATAAACAATAGGCTGAATAAATGTAGAAACTCATTTGTAAAGGGCACGGGAGTCGCATCTATTTTGCAGCAGTTTTAGAATGTATATGTGCTGTCTAATTGGCTCAAAAGAATTAAGATTTATTCGCAGAATTGTGAAATAATTTGTGAAAGAATAGTGGAATAATACATTTTTAGAAGCGTAATGAAACAAAACTGCGTATACATTGGATTTCTTAACTAGTATGTACGTAATTATCAATAATATTAGTAAATAATTAATATAGTTAGTAATCAGGTGTAATTTAGGAGCCTGAAGACAACTGCAGTCATAACAGCGACGGAGTTGAACGGATTATTTGAAAAAGCATAGAAAATATTGGTCCGACTAAACAAATGTCGAGTGAACGTGTTCCATCTATTTCTTTGGAGTAAAGTCCTAATGAATACTGTTTAACAAAGCTCTGTGATCACAAACGTGAGCAGATTCGGACATATTTGTATGCATAAACTGGAAACACATCTCATTTGTCAAAAGTGGCTGTAATGTAAAATAAATTTTATTAATTACAGTAAAGCAAGAAACTTGTTGTGCTTCAATGGCGGTCCTGACCACAAGATGGGGCGTCTATCGGTGAATCTAATATCAGAAAACTTTATCTGATATCATAGAAAATGCTTAAATGTCAGGGAAATATCGGTTAATTTGAATTCTCATGATTTTTATAGCCAGACACCCAAACACTGAATGCAAAGACACTGAACTGCTAGGCTGTCAATCAAATGGGAAAATGTAAGTGATGTCATCATAGAGGCTCCGGAAAATCTCCCAGAACTCTCAACAGAGAGAGATGCTGGTTGGTCAATTCAGCATTCTCGTAAACGTATACACGATATGGTCACACCTAAAGCTTACACGTCAGGGAACGATGGCACTTTGTGAACTTGTTGAATAAATGAATCTGATACCTCAAGGAAGGTAAAAAAATCAAAAATGATATAAATTACGGATCAACTTTCCTAAAAGCACCAAGGCCATTTGAGACCCCAGAAAGCTCTTAAACACAAAAGCAAAGACCTCCTCTAGACACAGTGCGTCTTGTCCCACACTCGCTGTTAATAGCGTTCCTTTAGGGAGTTAGATGGATGGCGAATCCGGGCGGTTTCATCTACTAAAAGACAGCATAAATCACCGAGCGCGGAGCAGGATGAAGCCGAGGTTATCGCCAGCCTGCCCGCCTCATGAGAAACCTGCATTAAAGCATTAGTGAAATTAATTCATCTTTCATAAGAGGTTCCAGCGTATCTGTGATCTATGATAACAACCAATTTCTCACTACTGAGCGAGCGAGAGTGAGAAAGCCCTTGATAGACTACACAAATCTGCTGCTTTAAATGGGCTAACATTATGTGGAGTGCTGCTCTCCGGAGCATCGGCACAGATTCATGAGGCGTTCCACGATACCGCGTAAATCAACGTGCAAACTTTTGCCTTTTTCTGTTTTTCGTCTCTCGCGTCGTTCGTCTGAAGGTGCGCCGGCTCTGTAATTACATTCCGATCGTGTGGAAATGCCTCCTGCGGGAGATAAAGTGAAGCGGGATGTTGCTCGTGAAAGAGGCGGAAAACGGTAGCAGCCCGTGAAAGGGCAGCTTAGTCTTTTTTGCATATATTTACAGGACGAGAGCGCCCGAGCGCGGGTAACTGATGGCTGCGGGGAATCGCACTGACACCAGAGCTTTATTAGTAGATCAGCCTCACATGCACACACACACGCAGGTGTCACCGGAAAATGGAAGAGAAAATCACTCTCGAGTACTCTTAAAGAAAGAAGAGCTTTTCAATCTAATTGAATGACTCACAATAATCGAAATAACTGTAAGTCAAAGAAATTCACCCTTTGTATGCACGGGACACAGGAGAAAGATGTAGAAATGAACGCATTTCAGGGAGAGCTGCTTAATTGATGTTTTTGTAAAGTGATTTGCACTGTAAAAAGCAGTAAATGAAAAGGTTCTTTAACAAGAAACTCTGTAGAAAACTAGCCTAACGTGAGATTAAACATTATAATGTGATGTGTCGGTTTAAAGATGTGGATATATAATCTCACTTTGTTTCTACATGGGCTTATTTATCTTCACGTTTACATCGCATTATGTTATCAGGAAAAACGTAAAATGTGAAAGAAACCCATGTTATCATTTGAGAAATTTGTTTTGTGTGGAGGATAAGATTTCTGCTGTGCAAGCACCGAAGACTCACATCAGGAAAGTAATGTTGAGGAAACTTCTCTTTCTCCAGCGTGGTGGAGGTCATCAACGTGTCTGAATCGACCACCTTACCGTCCACCTTCTTGAACTTCTTGGCTGTAAGAAAGCAAACGCGTAAAGTTCAATAAGAAAACAAAGCAACATTTGTCATCGGGAGTGAGCTCAGGGCTTCATCAAACAACTGCGCCACCTATTGGCCAAACACAGAAGTGTCAGGAGCGAATCCATGAGAAACAGACCAAAGTGAAATAAATCTGACTGATGTACACAGAAATGTCAACGTAAAGTCTCGTCTGAAGAACATCGGTTTTTATCTGTGAAAAAAAAAAAAAAAATCACAGATCTCTCACTCTCTTAACTTCAAGACTACAATAAAAGAATAAAAGAGAAAAAGCTGAATTAGATTTGGCTTAGACAACCTTAAAATATTTTCCAATATTATCTCAATATAATAATAATAAAATCACTGCCCTATAGCAACAGACTCTAATAAAATAGTGTATTTAAATCAGTATAAAATAACTCATTTGAGTTAAAATCTAATGTTGACAGGTGTGATGTCGGCGAATGATCACTTTGATGTACGGAGCGATTACGGCCATCATGCGTGAGCTATTCCGGTGTTGAAGAGCTCCGGGTTTGAGAGTGCCGTCGAGGGCTAATGCTGACGCCGGTGGTAATGGCGGTGACTTTAATTAGTGTGACCGTTGGGACACGTGACCTCTGACCCCTACCGCTGATGAGGTCACAGCTAACCATCCAATAGCAGGAGTACACTATTACCAGAGGCTGAAATCTCATGAATTAAATCCTAATATTAATAAGCATTACTGTTTCCTATGGGCAACTCCATCTTAGCATGTTTTATAGCTTCTGCACCAACCTTGACCGTTTCTGATGGAACTGATGAGAGCGTACGCGACATCTCATTAACTGAACTCAAAAGGAGACGGGAGGTGACACACATACCTTTGAAGTCAAACTGCTGGATGTTTTTCAAGGAATCGTGAATGAAGAAGCAGCTTCCTAATGCCTGAAACAGAAGACGAGGACATTTACACAACACTGGTCAAATCTACAGCTAAATCAATCAAACCCAGTGCAAGTCTCTGTCATGATGCCAAGGTGTTGCTATGCGGTTTCCTCATGAAAATGAACCATGTTTTTATTGTAGTACGACTGTAGATATCATGTTTTGAATAGTATTTGCAAACTCACAGTTGAACTCTGATTACTATGTTTCTGTGTTTTTCTCCTGTAAAGCTGCTTTGGAACAATTCACTAGATAAATTAAATTAAATTGAATTACTACAGTAGAACCAAGATGAAATTGTGCTAAACAAATCAAAGAAAAAAACTACAATAAATTTATTTTGATAATCGTCGAAAGGGCCCATTAAGAGAGAGAGAGAGAGAGAGAGAGAGAGAGAGAGAGAGAGAGAGAGAGAGAGAGAGAGAGAGAGAGAGAGAGAGAGAGAGAGAGACATAATGAGAGAGAGAGAGAGAGAGAGAGAGAGACAGAAAGAGAGAGACAATCTGACCTGACCTGATGCTTCCAATATATGTTCATAAGATTATATTATTAAATCCCTTTATTTTGCTACTTAAATGTATTTTGATTTTGTAAATCTTGTCTAAACTATACTCTATTTCAGTTTTTATCATTTTACATATTATAAACCGCTTTAAGGGCACTACATACATCACACTTTTTTATTTGAATTTTTTTATTCTATCCTATTTTACTACTTTATTACTTCTTTTCGTTTGTTTACATATTGCACTTTTGTACGCAGCACAGCTGCAAATGCTTTGGCAATACACTTTGTCATGCCAATAAAGCACACCTCAATTGAAATTGAGAATCAAATAAACAAATAAAATAAAAAAAACTACAATTCATTTCTATTGATAATTGTTGTAAGGGCTTGAAGACGGTGTCTTTAGTATTCTGCTCTTTACTATTCAAGATGTTTGTTCAAATCACTTTAAGAAAGAGCATTAGTAAAACTGACAATGGCATAAGAAATATTTTGATATCATTTACAAAAATAAATGACATCATATTTCATAAATTCACCTGTATTCACAACACCACAGAGAAGCACAAAGAAGCACACGTTCTCCTCTTGTGAATCTAGAGAATAGGCTGTAAGAACAAGTCTTTTCTTCTGTAAGGTGTTCACACAGCGCTCAAATATAACATGTAAATTATAACAGGACCTGATTCTGTCAAAGCGTGGTGAGGCGCTCAAAGCGCACAGTCAGAGTTTAGCATGACCAAAGATTTACTTCAATAGGATTATATTCTTAATTTTTACTCAACAATCAGACGGTTTTCTCACTCTGTAGACGGTCCAAACAAACGGAGCCGGGCTCGGCGTAAGGCTCCGGGGATTTGATGCGGTTCACAGTTCACTAACTGCTTTTCTGAGAAGCTTTTACACCTCCGGCACTCCGGCGGGGCTGAAAAAGAGCCAGACCTCATTCCTGTGCGCTGGCGGCTCAATGCAGCGGCCCAAAACTGAGGACTAATACTCTCGATAAGCTCTCCGGCCCACGTCTATGGAGGCCGACACGAGGAGTCATGGGAGAGCACCGGCCGGCAGAGAATATGAAATGAGAGGCAGATCGTACAGTTGGTAATCAAGAAAAGACAACAATGGAAACAGCGAGAAGTGGAGTGAAAGGCCATGTGAAGGTTTTCTCTGGTTCAGTGACCTTCAGACGGACAGAAGGTCTGGAGAGCTCTAATCTGATGAAATGAAGGCCAAACACAACCCCAGACGTTTCAAACGTGGAGGAAGTCGAGATTCTTGAATCAGATGATTTATTTTGGCCGTTCAAAATAAAATAAATAAAAGATTCTTTACATTTCGATGAAAAATCTGTCTGGTATATAGACACACAATAATGCGGCGTCTCCTCCATCAGGTTTCCTCCAGGATGTCCATCTCGCCCTCACAAACCCTTACAAGTACTTCTATGATATGATGGGTTACCGAACAGCATGTGAAGAACATGTAAAAAGACCTCAAATCAACTCTGACAACACTAAATGTGAAGCAAACCATCAGACCTCATACAGGTTAAATAATGTCGATTAGAATCAATTGTGCAGGAAACAGAGCTCTTCTAATGAATGAATGATGAAAGCGTTCAGAGTCAGTGAGATGAGGAAGATGATGATGATGATGATGGAGAATAAAGAGGTGGGTCCGGTCGGATGGCACTGAAGGACTGCAGGAAGGCCTTCTGCATTATTTATGAGCAGCAACACATCTTGAGATTAAACATTTGCAGATTTGTCAAAAGCACAAACAGCAGGTCCTGCTCGTGGCTCCATGTATCAGAGCATTCGGCCCAAAACAACGCAGCACATTTAATTGATGAGAACACTCCCCGCGTGACCCGGACCGCCTGACGGAGGAGAGACACTGAGACAGAGCAGCAAGGGACGGGAATGAAGGTCAGTTTCCAGGAAAAGCCCCTGTTGATTTCTCTCAGCTTTACTTTATGAGAGAGAGCGAGAGAGAGCCATTTACACACAGAGATACTGGAAAATGCACAGAAAATGTGTCCAGGAATTTGTCCCGGGAACGTTAGGTTTTTTTCAGAGAGAGAGAGAGAGAGAGAGAGAGAGAGAGAGAGAGAGAGAGAGAGAGAGAGAGAGAGAGAGAGAGAGAGAGAGAGAGAGAGAGAGAGAGAGAGAGAGAGAGAGAGAGAGAGAGAGAGAGAGAGAGAGAGAGAGAGAGAGAGAGAGAGAGAGAGAGAGAAGAGAGAGAGAGAGAGATTCATTATGTATAATATATTAATGTTCAAATTTATCAAAGTGTAAAAGTTCAATTTATCAGAAGTGATTAAAACATTACAGTATATTCCTCCTGCTCACTAGTTCATCATGTACAGTAAAACAATTTACAAAAATATAGCACAATCATCATGACCTATGAAAATGACATATAGCGCACTCTGAAAACTATTATAAATAATTATTTCAGATGTGAGTGTTTCTCCTAGAACACCTGTTAATGAACTCTTAAATAAATGACTCACACCCACACCCATCATCATAATATAAACTCAAGACTTAATAAATATTTACCGCCAAAGTTCAAGTGGACCCCCCTCAGCGTTCTATTAGCGGCGGTAATGAATCCATTCGTCCCGCCCGTGACAGAGTCCACACCGGTGCCGGACGCGCTGACAGAGAGTGTTTCTCTGTACAATGGCCGGTGTGGAGCGTATGTGTGTCACGTTCAGTCTTATTGATTAGCTGCCAGATTCACTTGAAATAATTAAAAGTATATTTTACATATTTATAAAGCCGACTGTCACAGGCACTACTTAATTTTCCATTAGTCAAATGCCCTCTGTGGCTGCGGGAGGTGACGGGAGATGACTCATTGCCGTAATTGCAGACAGAAAGACAATAAGCGCTCATTAAAAGCCGATTTCATTGGCCACCCTAACAATCTGATATCTGGGTTTGAATCGGACCTCTCAGAAGAGCTTCACTACAATGGGTTCACTGCAAACCTCATCACACGTCACCGTACAAACATCTCTCTTTCCTGGATAACACATCTGATTGCTATCGTTTTTAAATCACTGAATATTAAACTCTAGTAAATAATCGTTACTTAAGGTGATAAGTGATGATATTATTCTAAGAACTGAGATGTTTTGACTCAAATAAAACAGGATAAATAAATCTCTTCATAAAGTGACAGAGTCATGTCAGGAGAGCAGAACAACGTGGAGACATGAGGACTGGCTCTTCTGACTCAACAACTACCCATAACCCCCTGACAACCACACAACAACATACACACTGACACTGACAGCCAGCTTTCCTGTAGCTCAGTGGTAAGAGCATTGCAAGGTTGTGAGTTCGATCCCAGGGGATTGCACATACCTAAGTATACACTCACCTAAAGGATTATGATGACAGACGAAAAAATCGGAGGCAGGGTGTAAATGTGATTGACACAATGTGTGGTCATATTTTTTTATTGTGAGAAAATTTTGGACGCAAATTTCAGACTCAATGTGCAATGGGATTAACTATAATCAGTGTGTGTGTGTGTGTGTGTGTGTGTGTGTGTGCGCGCGTCTGACAGGACTGTGGACCACATCAGCGGCCCATGAGTCGAGAAAGAGACGGCAGCACATCCACTGACCTTTCATGGATTTTCTGTGTTCACTTTGAAAAATGAGCCATAAAGTAAAGATAAAAGTAGTCATTTCTCCAGAGCGGTCACACTCACACACACACACACTTTTGTGTGTCAGTGAGCTTCAGAGGGGTCAAACACTCATGCTGTATGACAGTGTGTACGGCTAAGACATCTGAAGATGGAAGATCTCAATTCCACCTCTCATGAGGCCAACACACACACAAAGGCACACACACACACACAAAAACACGTGCTTAAAACACACACACTCACAAACTCCCTCACACACACTGCAGCTCAAACAGGCCTCACATTCTTTAAGCAGTATAGTTTAGAGGATAAAGTGTTATATATTTACATCATCTGAACCCTTGGGGCATTTCTCCTGAAGTTTAACACAAGACACGAATGGAGGGACGCAAGCGAGCCCCTGACGGATCGGCCCCAGCGGCCGCAAATAAGATCAAGTGACAGAGACGCGTTTAATGAGAGCTTTGTCTGTGTATCCAGTCAAACAGCACATGAGAAATAGACAGCAAGGGCCGATACCCACAATACTCCATCAAACGCCGCATGAGCAATGCTCTGGCAAACACACCACACATCTCCAGTCTCAATCCATATTTCTCTGCTGAAGAGCGTCCCACTTATTGACACATTTACCCCGACTGTCTGTAGCGCTCTTCATCTGCCATCATCTTCCTCTCTCTCTCTCTCTCTCTCTCTCTCTCTCTCTGTCTCTCTCTATCTCTCTCGCTCGCTCTCTCTCTCTCTCTCTCTCTCTCTCTCTCTCTCCCTCTCTCTCTCTCCCTCTCTCTCTCTCTCTCTCTGGATGGCTTGATGGTGCTGGATGACAAACACTGTGTTTGTGCAGTATTGGATATTTATGCAGTGTTTCTCAGTAGACATCAGGTGAGACTGGATGCTGAATAACAAGTCTAGATCTATACACACAAACACACACATACACAAACACACATTCTCACATATACACATTTCCTCTCTCACACACACAGAGTGTATATTTTTTCTTTTTTGTTTAATTTACAAAAAATATCACCAGACATAATCACAAGACAAGTTTAAGATGGAAACACACTAACTGATCAAATCTGCAGATTGGAACAGACTTTCTGTAACAAGTCCAGACTGAAAATCTGGGTAAAATCTAAGCAGAGGTTTTGTAGTGTATTTAAGCCTTTAGTTGAAATTCAACAGACTCTGGAATGAAATGATCATAATGCATCTAGAAATTATGATTTGAAATGAAAAAAAACCATGCAGCTGTATATAGTATAAAATACATGGTATTATTGCAAAGTATTCCAAAGTATATCCTCATGAATAGAATTTAATTGAACAAAACACTTTTTTGAGGACAATACTAGTGTTAAACACACAAGTTTACATTTTTAAAAATGTGACATTTTCTAGAGTTATAAATCCTCAAATGAATAAGTCACACAACTAGACTGACAAACATTAACAGTCATAAAACGGCTGGTAACTAACATCACAAACACACAAACATCCGAGTCACAGGTCTGAGAGGTTCACTCATTCTTTTAAAATCCAGTCTGAACTCAAACGCCGCTCTCAAATGATTGATCTCCAAACCGCTGATTGCATTTTCCATTTTTGCAGAAAATGTTTGGGATTGATCTAAACAAAGCGTAATTGGCCGGGCGGGCGTCCCGCGCCGGACCTGCCAACAATCCAGTGCGCTCTCAAGGTTGGCCGCCTCGCTGGGGAAATATCATGCATTAATTTCATTTAGCCTCTCTTGCAACATCCAATGGCAGAAGTTAATTAAATTGCTTGTCCATTGTGTTCATCTACTTACAAAGTTAATGATATTGTGCGGGGGATTAAAGAGCATTTTATAAAGCACACGGGATGAGAGCTGGCAGCCTCGACATCGCCCGCTTGAACCTTGTCAGTCCGAACGGCCGGCGCTCCCATAATTAGCGGTGAAATGAATGAATCCTTCTGCCAAGCTCATCATGCGGCCCGTGCTCCTCTAACCCCGCCGAGGTCTAAAGCAATAAAATCATCATGCCAATGACATTCAACAACACACACACATCACTGAGTCACAATGAGTTCATCTTCAAACAGACATTATAGAAACTAATTCAGTTCTGACATGTGCTCGACTCCTCTGAATCCTTCACATAGTAAATACTTTAATAAAAGTTTAGTCTCGCTGAAACTTTATGGCTCTGATTTCTGTTCTGCTTCCTGATGTGAAGCAATACATTAAACTTCTCATTTGCATTCCGTTTTGCCAATACGCCACAATCTGTCAATCCAAATCATCTTCACTGCTTCAGCATTAATCCTCACAAATGCTGCATAAAGTAAACTGAGCGGATCGCTTTATACACCACACTTCATTTCATATTTACCTTCTTTATTATAAATATTAATATTATATTTATTATAAATATTTAATTTCATACATTTCTTTAAAAATATCATTTTATAAATGAAAGCCAATGTTCTTATTCCAATATTCTAATCTTTATTTGAAAAAAAAATTCTACTAATCAAACCCTTTATAATTAGTCTAACAGGAAGGAAAAATACAGAAAATAAATAAAGTTCTCAAACACTTTCCAGTCTTTACTGCTAAATACATGAAATACAGAAGAATCCTTGTTAAAGCTACAAAATCACATTGATTTCATCTTTTCTTTTGTTCTTTGATGAACATTAGTGACAGGAGTCACAGCAGCAGGTTTAAGAACGTGGCCCCTTTAAGAGCAGTTGCTCTACGCAGGTCTAACGCACTTCCTAATTTCACAACTCTTTGCATTTATTGAAGACTTTATTCAACTTGTTGAAAACTTTGCTTGTGAAATTACTAGACATATTGTGCTTTCTGGCATAATCAATTTTTTGCATTTGGCAGATGCTTTTATCTTAAAGCGACTTACATTGCATTACACTATACATTAGTTTCTAATTAGGTGCAATGCCTGGGATCGAACCCATGACCTTGATGTTGTTAGCACCATGCTCTAACCACTGATCTACAGGAAAGCTGTTCTTGTTCATTCAAGCACAAAAGAGAAGTTAATACTGATGCGCTATCCGACAGATTCTGACGCATTCTTTAGCCCGTGTGTTCACCAGACTGGACCGCTGTCACATTGAGCCGTGTTCTACAGCCAGAAACTGTCGATCTATACTGGACATGTCAATACAACCATTTCAAATCACGCCAAAATAGTTTAAAGGCCTTTATATTAATACGAGCATTACATTATGTAACGCTACAATGATAACACAAAAAACGGATGTTGCATTAATGGCGTTAAATATTTTTAACACGTTAATCTGAAAAAATGTATGGCATGCGTTAACGCATTTACGTTGACTGCTCTAATACCTTAAACTTAAAGTTTTTTATTTATTTTCTGTTGTCATTTACTCACCCTGTTGATTATTATTACCCCTCCTTTCTCTCTCTATTTATATTTTTTGTTTATTTTTTTACTATCATTATTTTTTGTGATGCTTTATTTTTGGTGGGGGCGTTCGAATGTTTTATTTTGTACAGGCTGTATTGAGTTGCTTTTCTCTTATTTTTCTTTGCTTGTTACATTATTGAAAAAAAATGTATCACAATTTTCAGTTCAGTGATATCATCCACTACCATAGTTGGAAAAAATATAATGAAGAAATTTTGAAGAATTTAGGATAACAAACAGTTTAGTGCACCTTTGACTACCATTTAATGTTTCCTACTGTGGCAGTCAATGATGTCACAGCATTGAAAATTGCTAACATTCTTTGAAATATCTTTCTCTCTGTTCATCAGAACAAAGTCATTTAAACAGGTGTAAAATGACATGAGCCTGAATAAATGATGACAGAATTTTCATGTTTGGGTGAACTATCACTTTAAAATTGTACAGTAATTTACTCCTATAACAATACATTTCTCTATCATTGTATAAACCATACAGGCATTTTCCATTCAAACCCCAATAAATCCCAGATTTTATGAACTCTCTGAATATTCCTTTCATGCCATATGTGTAGTGTATTTAAATAAATGTGCTCCACCCGGCTAATCGGATCATCTTCTGAAGGGTCACGTCCATGATAACCATTGTCTACATTATTACATCCACACACAAAAAAAGTCATACAGGAACGATTCGGGCATCCATTACTAATTAAAGTGACATTAGCGCCCATTCTCATTGGCGGCGTGGTGCATGAACCCAAAGCCATCATTTAATTGTTTCAGATGCCAAGGATAAAATGCTTTTAATACACTTACGCTCATTAATGTAAATCATATTCCACTATGGATGTCCAATAATTAAAAAGAATATTTCAGAGCGTTTTCCTCTTTGAAAAGGTACTTCATTAGATAGAGATTCTTTCAGGGCGCACAGGTCTACAGAAATATTGATTTTCCCTTATTCTCCACGCTTGAAAATATTGTTAATGTTGACGTTGAATGTTCATCAATCTAGATTATCATGCTATTTAATATCTGCCCTGTTCCCCTGATCGTTTCTTATGCATTTGATTGGATTATGACTGTATGCGAGACGAGGGCCGAGCGCCGGATGAGACGAGGATTGGATGTGATTTCCTAAAGTCTTACAAAAGAGCCGCAAGGACATCAACTCCACAAGAAAACTTTCTTTCAAACTTTTCATTGGACGATACGTGACCCGCGTGATGATGTTTGATTCCCTGTGACCCAGAAACACACGGGGGTTGTGCTTTGGTTTGAAATGTAGGCCTGTGATTGGTTTCTCACCGTTTGATCACGGATCTATATTCTCTTTAAACTTAGAGCCCCGGTGGCCTTGCCAAGACATACGGCTCCCCGCGGATGTCCGACACGATACAGCTTTATAGTGGCAAGCTACAATAAAATAAATCTTACCGTCATACATCAGTTCATTTCGTGACTGATTTATCAAAACGCACCTCTTTTTTTCTTCCAAAAAGAGACAACGTTCCCCCATCCCCCATAACCATCAAATTAAATACAGTTTTAAACGGGCACGCGGTCACCTGGGCCGATCTAACATCGTTAGGAGAACCGCTGTCATTTAATCTAGTGCCAATTAGAAATTCGGAGGCCTGAGATTCTTGGCTCGGCCGAAAGTTTAAATACGACTTTCCTCTCAAAACGGTCCGAGGTGTTTTCAGAGCACAAACAGTGGGCACGGATCCGTGACGTTTTAGCCAGAGCCCAGAGAAAGCCAGATCACCCTCGCGTCTCCACTAAGTCCCGAGTCCGGACGGCGTTCTGGGATTCTTTGTCTTTATGTAAAAGCCGATGCCTGGCGATGATGTGTTATGTAAAGTTGGCTGGGATAGATTTAAATGGCAGGATATCCTCCGCGCTGGCTTAGTTACAGCTCAGTGCATCAGCAGGCCTGAAGAGAAAGTCGGCACAGTGAGAACCGGCGCACGTCAATGGCCGCAGTGCCGCGATTTTCTCAGATCGCTGAAATTGTCACGGGGTTATTTGCGTGATAATCATGACATGCAAAAGAAAGGTGTGGGGGGGCTTTTGGAATACAAATGCTCTTTTAGTTTATCTGGGCAATCAGCGTATCCAAACCAACCACTTAAAGAATATCAAGTGCACTATTGGGAGCCTAAATCTCAAGCATTCGGTCGTGCTTGGAAAATAAGAGCAGCGCTTTGAGATCTCCGAGAGACGGCGAAGGATCATGGGATTACAGCAGACAAAATCAACCAAACACTCAATGCTGTAAGAAATATAAAGCCAAAAAACGTCTTCCGAATAACAGGAACAACCCTCATGTTGCTGAGGAAGACAAAATCTTTTTTATGTTCATACACTAAAAAGAAACGGTGAGCGGTGGAGTGGTTTGACATGACCAGAAAGTTTATACAGTCATTCATTCGGGTGTATAACTGGCTAAAGGTCAAAATGTTTAAAGAGCTTGACAGAAATTCAGATTCATGAGATTTAGTTTTTCTCATCATCGTCTGTAATGAGTGCTTGACAGATGAGCATCTCATTCAGAACAGAGAGATCTTTCAGTCCATCACTGCATGAGGTGCTTCACTGCTTCAGTCAGGAATGAACGTCTGTTCCAGATGTTTTCAGCGTAAGAACAGGAATGAAAGTAGCTCGGAATAAGTCGAATTTAGCTAAAAGAGCATAACATCCAGTCTCATCACAGTAATGAGCTTCTAAACAGATGGACACAAGAGAGGCATTCAGAGCCTGTGTGTGTGATTCAAGTCCACTTGGACAGAATTAAACGCTGAAATATGGTTATGTTTTGTTTTATGAGAGGTTTGTGTGTGCTGCAGAGATTCTGATCTGATGTCCAGGTGGACACAAACAACAGATAAACAACACACAACACGCCGCTTATCACATGATTCTTAGATTAATGTTCACCTGTCTGTCTGTGATCTCTCAGGACAACATTCAGTCCTTTAAAAATAAGAATAAAACCATCCTCTTCCTCAGTTAGACACTCCACGTCTTAACCTTCTAAACTTGAGGTAACTGGATTTATTGTGCTGAATAAAATCAATCTGTAAAGATCCAGGCCAGAGAAAGAGCGCATTATGAGGGTGAGATGCCAAGCCCTCGCCGAGTCTTCAAGACATCACTTGTGTCACTTCAAATCAACCCATCTGTATCAATGTCAATGACAATGAGTCCAGCATCTATTTTAAAAGAAATCTCAGCTCAAAGGAGACTTTTAGAGGTAAAACTTATTTTTTTTAAATGCATGAATGCAAGACTACAGAATTCTTCTTAGATAAAGAAATCCAAAGGCTGAGATGGCAAATGAAATAAAAAATATGAAATAGGGGAAATTAAGAAAGGAAATAAAAAGTTAAAGACAAAGGGACAGAAAAGGAGAAAGAACCAGAAAGAAAAAGTAGGAGGAAAATGAAGAAAAACAATAAAGAGAGAGAGACTTCCCTTTATTCTGCTACTTAAATGTATATTTTGTTTTTGTAAATCTTTATTTAAACTAAACTCTATTTCTGTTTTTATAAGTTGCACTACATACATCACACTTTATTTAATTTTTTTACTATAATTATCTTTCTTTTTGTTTGTTAACATTTATACTATGTTTACGCAGCCCAGTGGCAATACGAATGTACATTTTGTCATGCCAATAAAACAGACATAAATTGAATTTGAGAGAGAGCGAAAGAAAGAATGAAAGAAAGAAAGAAAGAAGGAAGGAAGGAAGGAAGGAAGAAGAAAGAAGAAAGAAAAAAGAAAAAAAGGAAGAAAGAGAAAAAGAAAGAAAGAAGGAAGGAAGAAAGAAAATAAAAGAGAGCAAAAGAGAAGGAAGAGAGAAGTTATAACATTTACATTCATGCATTTGGCAGACACTTTTATCCAAAGCGACTTACATTTCATTATCCTATACATTTATACACAGGTATGTGCAATCCCCTGGGATCGAACCCACAACCTTGCGTTGTTAACACAATGCTCTTACCACTAAGCTACAGGAAGCTAATGCAGGAAGGAAGGAAGGAAGGAAGGAAGAAGAAAGAAAGAAAAAAAGAAAGAAAGAAAGAAAGAAAGAAAGAAAGAAAGAAAGAAAGAAAAAAATGAAAGAAAGAATGAAAGAAAGAAAGATGAGTGGTGTGGTCTGATAAGTGCTGTAGATGTGCGGCACAATACTTGCTAATTCTATTAAGTGTGTGAGTTTGTGTGTGTGGGACCGAGTGTGTGTGTTGCAGGTGCTTTCCTAAACAATGCAGGAGCGAGAGAATAAAGCGATTGGATAAGAAGATGAGGGAAGACTTCAGGACACATGGGCCGTGCCAAGACCATTATGGGTATTGAACATATCCCACAATGCACCAAAAGATGCCAACACAACGCAGCTCGCTGTCTTCATCGCAGGAGTGTCTGCAGGACGTCCTGACGCAGGTAATATGATGAAATGCAGCTCATTCAAAAGAGCCATCGTTCATATGGATTTCACCTCTCACCCACTTATACAAACACACGCAGAGCCTTCAGAACAACAATTCAACACCTGTAGCACCTCAAGTTTCTCATTTCAATCCACTTTTACCCGTTTCCATCCTCATAGATGCTGTGATGTATGATTTGCACGCTTTTTTATGAAATTGTGTCTACACGGCGTAACACATTTCATTGCACATTATATTTCTATTCATACTCTTTGCAAAATCTACAGAGGGTCACCAACCTAGCGCTGAACCAATTTAACAATCTGAGGGCAAAGAAACACATCAGTTCTTCCGTTACCTTTCAAGAAATCGCCTGGATTACAGATAACGATTTTTCCCTGCCATTAACCGCAAGTACGTGACACATCCCCACACAGACGGCCGGTTCTCTTACATCCCGAATCCCGAGCTGGGGAGGAAAAAAACAAGACAGGCACTTTCATCTCTTCAGAACGTGTGGATTAGTGTCTGATGGGTCCCCGAGTGTGTCTCGCCCCTCCTCCCCGCAACGCACCTGTGCAGTGCCGTCCCGGAGGACCCGGCGTGCGCGGGGGGACATATATACACTTTAACTGCGAAAAGGTCAGGCGGGCCGAAGGAAGCAGGCAAACACGGAGGCTCTGCCGATGAATCACAGGAGATTTGGTGCATGGCAGCGAATGAGTAACCCAGCAAAGCCCATTATTTCCCTTCTTCTCCAGCAGGGCCTGGATTCATGCCGGCGCATGGCACCAGTTCATTAGGAGGAAATATCATTCCTCCGCCGTGGAGCTGACCGCGGACGTGACGAGCCCCCGAAGGCCCCACGGACCCAGTTTAATTCCACATCGTCCGCTCCGGATAGAGCCTTCATCTCCGTCTGTGTGATCAATACTATATCAGTGTAAATTAAAATGACAATCTCAAAGTAATTAAGCCTGTTAATGTTTGATTTAAATGTCATTATTTGCTCATGACAAGAGGGCGAGGCGGGCGACACTGCTCTTCAATGTGTGTGTGTGTATTTTAACTCCAGATAGATGCTCTAGTTGGCCGACCGATTGACGTTTTACAGATGAAGACCCTCCTTAACACCTCGCAGAATCTGATTTACATGAGCAATCTGATCAAACCTGCCAGACCCTGTAACACATGTGTTGTTTGGAATGAGATCGTTTAAAAAAACTCACGTGTTTATTTGACAAAAACAGACTAGAAAAGATATTACATAAAAATGTTAAACATTCCAACAGTAAATAAGAATGTGAATATGTGACCGCTGATTTCTACTCAGAAAGTAAAAAAAAACAAAGGCTAAGAAATGAAAACATGTAACGCTAATAAAAAGAAGTGCGTGATCGTGTCTATAATATTAGTAATCTCTAAATCTTTTACCCATATTTATAACTTAAGAGATATCAAACTACAATCGTCGAAAACAGCTGATTTAAATAATAAAGAAATAAGACCGTTAAACAGAATATCAGCTGACTTCTATATTGATGTGAAACCCATTGAAAAGCTAAACAACGGCACAAATCTGTCACATGAAGAAATCATTGATCAATTAATTTATTAACATGTGTGCTCACGAAGGAAACATCAAGCTCATTCTTCAGTCCTGTAATCCTCTCTCCCTGGTTAAGAGCTTTAATGTGAGCAAGTTAATAAAGACTTCTCCTCCCTAATGAGCATTTACTGTCAGACTGACTCCTTAAAAACCCATAGAGTGACATCATGAAAAACCTGCGACACGTATCACTTTCTCCTACTCCAGAGAAACGTCACTTCCTTCTGAGACACCTGTCACTTGTTCCTAAAGCACCTGCCACTGCACCTTAGAGACCTGTGATTTCCTTCTGAGACACATAACACTTTATCCAACTCTAGACTGAAGAAACGTCACATCCTGCTGAAACACTTATTACTTCCTCCTGAGACGTACGTCATTTCCTGCTGAGACAAATGTCACTTCCTCCTGAGACGCACGTCATTTCCTGCTGAGACATATGTCACTTTTTGCGGAGATGCAACGTCACTTCCTCCTGAGACGCTGTCATTTCCTGTTGAAACAGACATCCCTTTCTGCTGAGACACCTGTCACTTGTTCCTAAAGCACCTGCCACTGCACCTTTGAGACCCGTGATTTCCTTCTGAGACACATAACACTTTATCCAACTCTAGACTGAAGAAACGTAACATCCTGCTGAAACACTTATTACTTCCTCCTGAGACGCATGTCATTTCCTGCTGAGACAGACGTCCCTTTCTGCTGAAACACACGTCACTTCCTGCTGAGACACATTTCACTTCCTTCTGAGATGCATGTCATTTCCTGCAGAGACAGACGTCACTTCCTGCTGAGACAGACGTCACTTCCTGCTGAGACAGACGTCACTTCCTGCTGAGACAGACGTCACTTCCTGCTGAGACAGACGTCACTTCCTGCTGAGACAGACGTCACTTCCTGCTGAGACAGATGTCACTTCCTGCTGAGACAGACGTCACTTCCTGCTGAGACACATGTCACTTCCTGCTGAAAAACATGTAACTTCCTGCTGATGCACACATCACTTCCTGCTGAGACAGATGTTACTTCCTGCTGATGCTCACATCACTTCCTGCTGAAAAAAGATGTAACTTCCTGCTGAGGCGCACGTCACTCCCTGCTGTGACAAATGTCACTTCCTGCTGAGACGCACGTCATTTCCAGCTGAGACAGACGTCACTTCCTGATCTGGTGGTGTTGGTGGCAGATAAAGGCCACTCAGCATGTTTTTAAGTGATCACTACAGATGCTGTTTTAAAAGCGGGTGAGATGGTTTCACAGCTCCTGGTGTGTCACATCTGTCTTTCTAATGTCTGTGTGAGCTGCATTTGCCCGCTAAGCTCTAAAGCAGAAACATTAACGATTGACAACGTTAAACAGCTCGTGACATCAGCAGATGGTGAAGAACAGCCGCCTGTCTCTGTGGGATCTGCTGAAGTGCTCACAGGCTCTTCATCAAACACTCTAATGAGACCCAAACGCTTGGGCTTAATGAATTATTAAATGCCAGTCAATAAAGGATAAATAAGAACAACAAATGTGACCGTGGGGTATTTAATTAGCAGAGGAGCAGCGCTGCATCTCTGATGTTATGCTAATATCTATTGAGGCTTTGGGTGAGATCAGATTCTTTCCCCAGAACGCCTGTGATCCATCAGAGAGCTGTTGATTCATGTCCCACTCATTAATAGTCCTTCAGCGTGGAGGCCGGAGGGCGTCAGACCGACTTCCAAATCAATGCTCATCATCAGATTCAATGCATCTAACGGTCAACCGCAGTGTGACGGCAACATCACAACGTGTGAGTGTTTGGAGTCATGAGAAGAGAAAAATAATAGAGAGCTTTAGAAGCATATGGTGTTGTTTACCTGTGCAAAACACATAACAAGGAGGGGGGCGTTTCCACTGAGATGCTAAGCGCTTGCTGAGGCGTTTTGTCTAACCAACTACAAAAATTAACCATTAACCAGTAAATGTAGACGGGTTTCATAAAGAAAAATCTAAACACCAAGATACAAATAAAAATCTGAGTGGCTTTAACTTTCATTTCTTGTGTTTTCATGTTTTTTTCCCTACAATATTGAAACGCTGTTTGCATAAATAAATTTTACACTGAGGATAGAAACACTTCTATTCTGTCATCATTTACTCACCCTTGAGTTGATCCAGATCTGTACAAATGTCTTTGACTTGATGAACACAGAGAAAGATATTTGGAAGAATGCTCATAACCAGACAGATTTTTCACATAGTACAAAAAAATACAATGTTAGTCAAAAGTGCCTCAGAACCGTTTGCTGTCCTACATTCTTCAAAATATCTTCTTTTGTGTTCAACAGAACTAAAAATGATAAAGTATTTTGTCCTACTATGGGAGCCAATGGGTGTTGAGATCTTGGTTACAAGCGTTCTTCCAAATATCTTTATCTGTGTTCATCAGGATAAAGACATTTATACACATTTGGAACAACTCGAGGCAAGTACATGATGACACAATTGTCATTTTTGCGTGAACTGTACCTTTAAGATCTTTTTATATGCATTTGATGATATTGAATGTCACGGTAATTCATAAGCCGAAATAAGTTAGCGATAATGAAGACATGCACACATATGACATGACCTTTGACCTCACACACACACACAGCTAATGATGGGCTGCAGCATTAAGATGCTTTTAGCCGCATTAATAATACTGATGGAGTGTGTGTGTTTGTGTTCATGTCACACACAAACACACACGTGCTCGGCGTGAGATGATGTCAAATGAAGGGTGAGCAAAGTCAGCCGGCTGTAATTAAAGACTGAAGTCTTTTAGAGGGTGACGACAGGTTACTCTGTCCACAGGAACAGAAAATACAAACTAATACAACATATGACAACACAACACACGTGATGAGTGACTAAAGAGTCAAATTGGATTTGATTAACTTTATAACTTTATATAACTCTAAATCAGATGAGAACTCTCTCTCTTTATCTCTCTCTGTTTTTTACTCTTACTGTATGTCACACTTGAAGCTTTCCTGTAGCTCAGTGGTAAGAGCATTGCGTTAACAACGCAAGATTGTGGGTTCGATCCCAGGGGATTGCAAATACCTATGTAAAATGTATAGGATAAAGCAATGTATGTCGCTTTGGATAAAAGCGTCTTCCAAATGCCTAAATAAAAAAAAATGTTTGAAGGTCTTGAAATAAACTATTAAGAAAAATCCAAACCATCTGTTCCCACACAATCCTTGTTTTGATATTTTCTTCCCTTCTGAAGAGACGCTGTAAGTGCAGCAGATCTGTGAGTGTGTTTGTGTGAGTTCATGTAAATTTGAGGAAACCGAGGCAGGCCAGATTGGGTTTCCCTCTCCTCATTTTAATTCCCATCGGCAGAGGAAGGACATCCATCAGGCCGTGGGCAGAGGACACCTCCCGCCTGCTCACAAATGCACGGAGCTCGCAATAAAATGAACCTTGTGCCAATTGTTTTCCCACACGTTTGATGGGCTGCCGGCACTTCATCTGTTACCATGAGGATATAAAAGAAGTGGAAAACAGATGCGCATAAAATGATGAGCAATGAGTTTCTCACACGCAGAGTTAAACATTTCGCTGCACGATAAGATATCAGTCCAAGGGGCACTTTTACATTAAATGTGACGTTATTATTCACCTACAATTACATCACAAACACTCCACCTGAATATAAAACACAATTTCTGTTCCAGAGAGTAAAGCCGCCTCCTGAAGCATCCGAGCAATAGAAAGAAATAAGTTTCTATTAGCTGTCGTTGCTTCAAACCAAGATAGAAAAAGCTCAGATATATATTATGTCATCAATACTTTCAACCATTCGAGGGGGATTTTTCTCCTTTGATTTGCAATGGATTCTGGGATTTAATTTTCTGTAAAGGGGCATGCAGCATTGCTTTAGAATTTGACAAAACCAATGTTTTCATAGATGCAGTTTCTAAGATTTTGGAACAGAGTGGAAACATACAAACGCTCTGTATTTGCAGTGCAAGTAGGTATGATGGGAAACGAGTGGTGTTGAGAGAGAGAGAGAGAGAGAGAGAGAGAGAAAGAGAGCGAGATCGGGGAGAGAGAGAGAGAGAGAGAGAGAGGGCGAGAGAGAGCGAGAGAGAGAGAGAGAGAGAGCGAGATCGGGGAGAGAGAGAGAGAGAGAGAGAGAGAGAGAGAGAGAGAGAGAGAGAGGGCGAGAGAGAGAAAGGGAGAGAGAGAGAGAAAGAGAAAGGGAGAGAGAGAGAGAAAGAGAAAGGGAGAGAGAGAGAGAGAGAGAGAGAGAGGGAGAGAGGGAGAGAGAGAGAGAGAGAGGGAGAGAGAGAGAGAGAGGGGGAGAGAGAGAGAGAGAGGGAGAGAGAGAGAGAGAGGGGGAGAGAGAGAGAGAGAGGGAGAGAGAGAGAGAGAGAGAGAGAGAGAGAGAGAGAGAGAGAGAGAGAGAGAGAGAGAGACAGAGAGAGAGAGAGAGAGAGAGAGAAAGAGAGCGAGATCGGGGAGAGAGGGCGAGAGAGAGAGAGAGAGAGAGAGAGAGAGAGAGAGAGAGACAGAGAGAGAGAGAAAGAGAGCGAGATCGGGGAGAGAGAGAGAGAGAGAGAGAGAGAGAGAGAGAGAGAGAGAGAGAGAGGGCGAGAGAGAGAGAGAGAGAGAGAGAGAAAGGGAGAGAGAGAGAGAAAGAGAAAGGGAGAGAGAGAGAGGGAGAGAGAGAGAGAGAGAGGGAGAAAGAGAGAGAGAGAGAAAGAGATGGGGAGAGAGAGTGGGGGTAAAATCCTTCAGTCTGTGTTTATTTGCTCTCAACACCTCCTAAGCGATCAATATTTTTAATTTGGGGCCAAGTTATTATTTTTCACATCACTGTGCTGGAGAGCAAAGTAAAGTGGCTCATATTTTAGCACTAAAAAGATCGATATGACAGCTTCACCTTCACTCTGGCCCTTACACACACACACACACTCACACGGGACCGGGGGTGCCGGGGGGCCGCACACACACACACAGGTGATTTACTCACCCCTTACATTCAACTGAATCTACTGAAACCACACACACACACACACTCGCAGCGTAAGTTTACCTGCAGGATCATGTGTGCTTGTCACAAACACGTTAAGTGCGTGTCACATACGTGTTGTTGTTGGTGTGAGGGCACAGAAGAGCCTCCAGACCTCTAGCAGGTGCACCGGCTCATCTATGTAATCCATTAACTGCGTATATATTTCACCGCACATTTTTCCAGCACCTCGTGTCCGCTCCCCCTCATAATTCACATCTGATGGCAGATTCATCGATTGTCGCTCAGCACACATCTACACATCCCTATGTGTGTCTGTGTGTGTGTGTGTGTGTTTTGAGTGATGGTGTGTAAGAATTATGACTCTACTAACATCCGGACCATTCAAACAGCTTTGGGCTGTTCCGTGGCTCACAACACTATATTGAAATAGGAGGCCGGGGATTTAGTTTGCAATATTTTAAGCTGGTTATGTTCAGGGTCTCAGCGCTAGAGAAAAGCCTGGAGGAGGAATTAAAGTGTGATTCATCACCAAAAAATCTATCACTGACCTGAATATACATCAGATTCTAGACCAACGTGCGATAGAATAAACAGTGAATGTGAGAATGGTTTTCGATGAACTAAAATCACTTTAAATATAAAAGAGCCACAAATCTCAATGATATTCCGCAGCGAGACGCGTGATTGCAGGAAATCATTCATGGATCAGCACAAATGATGCAGGAGATGTGAATAGGGTTGGGTATCGTTTGGGTTTTTTCCGATACTGTTGCCACATCGACAGTTTTAAAACTGTACCAGTGCCTAAACCGATACTTTTAGAAATGAGCCACAAAACACCAGTGGATTACATTAAAGAACAAAATGTTGAATTACAAATATTTTTAAGTAACAAAAATACTCAAATTCACAATTAAAGTGAATGTGAAATTAGCATGTACCCTAACATTGCCAGAAAGGTTTTATAGTGTTTACAGGTTACCTTGTTTACCCTCCATGCTCGCTATAGTTGTATTAAATATGGGCAGAAAATGCGTTGAATATATAATAAAAGTTTAACTAAATTTACAGAGACCTCTTGGCTACATAGAAGTGCATTATTTTAAAAACAGACAGACAGATGTCTCAATCGACGGCACAGTCTACATTTACGTGGCACTGAAATGATTTACATACCGGATACTCGTGGGGTGTCGGTACACGTCCCTAGATGTGAAGCACCAAACTCTTTACATGCTTGACAATACAAACACACACTCATACACACACTCTGTGTGGCTCTATGGATCTCTGTGTCAGTATCTACTCTTTGTGAGGGGTCATGGGCATCGGCGGTCTGACTAAAGCACATGACACTTCTAATGCCGCCCGACGGGACACAACAGAGCAATGTTATCAGCCATCAGCCTGAGATATCATCACACACACAGAGAGAGAGAGAGAGAGAGAGAGTGAGAGAGAGAGAGAGAGTGTGAGAGAGAGAGAGAGAGAGAGAGAGAGAGAGTGTGAGAGAGAGAGAGAGAAATAGAGAGAAAGAGAGAAATGAGTGTGTGTGTGTGTGTGTGAGTGTGTGTGTGTGTGTGTGTGTGTGTGTGTGAGCGAGTGAGTGAGTGAGTGTGTGTGTGTGTGTGTGTGATATAAAACACATCACCTGATGTCACTCTAACACATGTGTACATTCATCATGAGCAGTACCACGGCCTGTTTTCCGCCTGCAGACCTGAGGCAGGTTTTTAACAGCCCTCAGTGAATGAAACAGGACTGTTACTCTAATATTATCATGTGTCTCTGATGGATTTCGGCTCCAATTAAAAATTAGTGTCACAGCAGTAAGTTATTGTGTGTTGCCAGACGAGGGCGAGTTAGCTTTAACACACTGTGACAAGCACACACACACGCATACACACACACGTGCATAGGTAATAAGGGGCGGATATTAGTGCACATCATTACCCATGAGCCTCTGGGCCCTGGGGCAGAGCGGCATGATAAATATTAATGGTCTGGAACTGGTGAACTGAGGGGGGCTCGTATGATCAGCGATGCTTCCTCTAATTGACATTTTACCTCCTGTATACTTTACAAGAGCCATAAAACAACCACTGCTGTCACTCAAAATCCTGAACGGACACACAGACCTACAGAACTATTCATCTCACGGAGACAAAGATTCATTTCAACGAATCTCTTTGATAAAACTGAATCATTCACACAATCATTCAGATGTGTTTGAAAGTCCGCTCGTGTGTTTCTGTAATTGTTGTGGGTTTCCTCAACATCCTCCTCAATTCCTCCGAACAAACACAACACACATCTCTCTGCATAAGCACACCGCATATGTAAACTAATATTCTGTGTTTTTCACAAGAGAAGCAAACAAATCTCACGCCACAAGAATATCGACGGGTGGAGCGGACAACAAACAGTTACAGGAGAAAAACAAACGTGGGCGGCGTGCAGGTAAATGACACGCATGATGTCTGAGCAGACTATTAAGAGATTTATTGACTGTCGCGGACACTCCAAATGTTGTGATCGGCAAAATACTCTTTATTAAACACAACTCTGATCTGCATCTTGATTGGCAAAGGCTTTAGATGAACACGTCTGTCAAATGTGAAAATGTAAATTGAGACATCTGTCATAATAACTTTTTTAAGTCTCGAACAAACATGCTTAACAAATCTTTGATTAATGCACATTTAAAAAGTTAGATATGTCGATGTGTATATCAATATATTATTTAAATACACATGTAAATTATGTATGTGTATTAACAAATTATCAGTTAATCATTTAAGCTCAATTAGAGAAAGATTGAAGCCAGTGATTTCTGCTCATCTATTCACTGGACTTTTATCACTGAGCTTCTGCTTCCACCTCGTGGCCACTGCCGGTAACTGCTGCTATCCTGAAATTAAATTCTGAAGATCAACCAGAACTGATCTAAAGATGTGAACTTGACAACTCCGAGATTATAAATCCAGTCCTAGAGAAATTGTGTGCAAATGGTAAATTCACGCAGTAACAAATCGCAGAAATGTTGTCGCTGCTGTAAAGTTTTTCAATAACAATGCAATTGGTCATCTCTGTGACTAAACACAATAAACAAGCATTAACCAAGGCCAAGTTTAATTTACAGCTTACAATTCAGACACCAGAAATTCAGGTTCTCTACAGCATTTAACACGACTGAAAAGCAAACAGAATCAACCATCTAAAACTGAACGATTCAATGCTTCTCATGACCCTAGGCAGCTCTGAAGACGACAAAAGATCTTTGATGATTTACAAATGTTTGACCACAAAATAATTCTGGCAAATCACCGTGTTCAGTGTTTTGGTCACTCTACTACAATTGTAAACAGCAAAAATCTAGAGTGAATATGTCAGGCCGCATTAGATTTGAATCATTCTCAGGATATGAATTTTGGATATCAACAATAAAATTTGTACTAGTAAAAATGTAATTACTGATATCAAAAATAGTAAATGTAACTAGTAGAAATAATATTCTTGATATGAAGAATTATTGGATTGTTGATATAAAAATTGATATACTGAGAATGATAAAAAGCTATTTCGGCTTGATCATCTTCATATTACTAGTTGAAATACATTTTTTTTATATCAAGAATACACATTTCTGCAAGTGATGACGTCATTGTTGATATCAAGAATTATAATTTTTTCTAGTAAAAAATTGAATTGTTGATATCAAAAATGTATATCCTGAGTATGATTAAAAGCTAATTCGGCTTGCCATAGAGTGAGCAGGTGTGTCCAATACTTTACAAGATACACCACATAGATAGACAAATGCATTGAGACCATACATCGGGTGTCCAAAGTCAGTACTGGAGGCCCTAATCAAACACACCTGAACAGCTAATCAAGGTCTCACAAAGCAAACTAGAAACTTCCAAACAGGTGTGTTGAGCCAAGTTGGAGCTAAACTCTGTAGTGCTGTGGCCCTCCAGGACTGACATTGGACACACGTTCTAAAATGACCAAACCTGCTCAGAAAGACGCCCCCGTGTGGTCACTGAAGAGAACGGACAGCGGTGCAGACAGAATATCTCTGTGGAGTTTGGTCAGCGCAAAGGTTTGAATGACAGAAGATGCGATGCAACTTACCGTGAAATGCTCCTGGGATTTGTAGTTCTTGTCGAGATACACACGAGCTCTGGTGAAGCCACTCATGGCATCACTGGACAGAAGATCCCTGACACCAGAAATAAACACAAATTTAACACGCATGTAAAGATTACCGTGGTATCTGCTGGTGTTCTCTGGAGAATCGGCTGTCGTGGTTTGTTTTGTACAGTAATAATGACTCACTGACAGCAAAATTACATGTCTGAATTATATAACATCATTCATTTTACAGATAAACATTTCAAAATTTGTTTAATTTGATATGCAAATAATTTACATGATATGATCTGAAGCATGATTGAACAGTGAACACTAATGGGATGGATTACATCACATCTGAATGAGCCAATGAGCAGGCAGGAGGATATTAGGACTTACTTGATGAAACTGTCCACGTGCATCATGGACGCTTCATAATTCTTCCCACCAACTTCCTGACAGTGAAGAGCCACAAAGTGCGGACTGTGTGTTTTAACTGTCTGCAAGACAAGAAGAGACATCAAACATCAATACTGAATATTAAAAAAAATTAGTGGTGGGCATAGATTAATTTTTTTAATCTAGATTAATCTAGATTAATTCCAAGATTAATCTAGATTAATCTAGATTAAAATGGCTCATTTGA
>NC_079552.1:741801-844301 GCF_015846415.1 Triplophysa dalaica
TTATACAGTCTCTCACAGAAGTGAGTACACCCCTCACATTTTTGTAAATATTTTCTTTTATCTCATGTAATAACACTGAAGAAATGACACTTAACTGCAATGTAAAGTAGTGAGTGTAGCTTGTATAACAGTGTACATTTGCTGTCCTCTTAAAATAACTCTGAAGAAATGACACTTAACTGCAATGTAAAGTAGTGAGTGTAGCTTGTATAACAGTGTACATTTGCTGTCCTCTTAAAATAACTCCACACACGGCCATTAATGTCTATACCGGTGGCAACAAAAGTGAGAAGATCCCTAAGTGAAAATGTCCAAGATATAATAAAATATTAAAAAAAATGTGAGGGGTCTACTCACTTCTGTGAGATACTGTACGTACACTAAAATTGACAAAACACACTATAAACTATATTATAGAACATACACTGTAAAAATACGTGGATCTCCTTTGATTGCCTTTTCTTCCAGTGGAGCATTTGCGAGGTCTGGTACTGATGTTGGATGAGAAGATCTCTATTTGTTCATCCCAATGATGTTTGATGGAGTCAAAGTGAGGGTTCTGTTTGGACCAGTCGTGTACACATCAAACTCATATAAACATCTTTTTATGGATCTTGTTTTGTGAACTTGGGTTCAGTCATGCTCAGCGGCGTTTCCATGCCCTTTTTAGGTGGGCTTTAGCCACCCTAGATTTCAAGCTTAGCCCCCCTAAAAAATATGATTATGTAATTTGTACAGGAAATCGAGATCGCTGCGTTATTTAGCGTCTACATCTGCGCCACAGAGTTGAGTGAACGTCAGAAGCAGAGGAAAAGGTGTGTGCATTAACATGAAATCTGCATCTTCGCAATTCTTTGAATTTATTACAAATGTATTACAAATGTATTCTTTGTTATAAATGCAGCTTACATAATATGATGCGAGACCAATACAAGACACCTTCCCATCCACTCCAAAAAGTTTGTCTGCGTTCACCCCTCGTCACACTGTTATCTAGTTGTTTATCTCCAGCAAAATGACAGCAATTCAAACCAATGACAGCATTGTCTGGAAACGATCGTGATGTTATTTTAGCGCACTGAAATGTGTTTCTTTTCTGCACCGCTAGTTATAGAGAGTTGGTGGCAGTTTGAGAGCCCCGAAAACACGACGGGCAGATCGAATAAGTTCAGACTGATACTGCGCTGTTATTCAATGCTCTGAGTTCCCAGTAAACAAAAGTGTTGATTTAAAACACATTGTGGATGTGACAGATGAACACGCAGTCAGGCACGGGAGAGACAGCGCTTGTGTCTCTGAAACACAGCTCCATATCATTATCCCTCCTCCAGAAAACATTATAGTATGCAGAATGCAGTCAAACAGGCATCTGCCAAACTGTAACTTGTTTATCAGACATTATCAAACAGAGAAACAGACTTCCATGCAGCAGCTCTGCCCTTAAACCCATTCTATGAAGTTCCCACCGTATGATTGTGTTTTGTAAATGCAGACTAAGGCCGTGTTCACACTTGACTTCTTTTTTGAAGCTGCTAGCATCTGTTTTATATTGTAATCTTATGGATTTTTTTTTAAACGCTGCCGTCTTTTTCTGCAGCTCAGAGCATCTTTTGAGTTTGAAAAACTTCAACTTTTCAGAAATTAAACCTGCGTCTAGCACCTTTTTAACAGCTAACCAATGACAGAGACCTGTTGTTTCCATAACGACATGTGTGAAAAGTGATTGGTCCAGAAGGCTCAAGCTCAAAAAAAGGCGGCCGAAATGCCTGTTGGAGCATAGTTTTGTATAAATATGAGTTTAACTTTTAAAAACGTGTGATTGCATTCCCAGCGAGAAATTAGTATTGTAGTTTTTAAATATGTGATTAGTTTTTGCAAGGATGCTCTGTTACGCCGTGAGCGCCATTGTCAACTTTTTGTCAAAAAAGAAGTGTGAACACGGCCTTAATGACTAGGGGCTTGATTCTATACACTAGTGTCAGTGACTGTCATAAGAACTCCTGATTTCAATAATTAAGAGGAGTGTCCTTACACTTTTGCCTATATTTGGTGAAATATACATGCATATACTGTATAAATACATTTAATGTCACAGACACAGTGTAGGAAAGCAGAAGACACACAAGGTGCGATTCATTTTCTCACCCACAAATGAACATCTTAAACATGCGAATAAGTTTGAATAAAATCTGTGTGTTTTAAAGGTAAATATCTGGAGTGGACAAAATGCAAATGCAAAAGGATTTGATTTGTAAATCTCTTTTCCATGACATCATCACCTTGTTCGGATTATAAACAGCTATTAAGACTTGAACTAAAATCAAGCGTGATGATGATGATTTTCTTAAACCTGCTGAACGTCCTGCAGTCAAAGTTCATGAAGACGACGAAAACAATATTCAAATCAAGTTCACCTATAAACACAAGAAGATCTGAAACTGTTCTTTTAAACAAGCGCGACATAAATGGACAAAAAACAAAACTTCAGCTTGGCCTGCCTTTACATTCGAAAGCAAACAATCACTTATTTAAACTCCATCCACCTGCCGGTTACCATCACACATCAGAATTAAAAGGCCTTCGAGTATCACTAAGTACTGCAAGTACTGTAAACCGTCAGCAATAAACACACACAGTAGGTGTGTAGGTAAGGGGAAAAGAGGACACAATCTCTCATTGTGATTTTATTTGTCAGTCAAAAAATGACCAGGTAAATATTTTGTACCTTAGGTAAATCTGTGTTTTTAAAGGTAAAGGATCCAGCCCTGAAGTTACAGGATGCAAAACTGGATTTGGTTTGTAAATCTGTCTTCCATGAGCTCATCTTCAGCTTTTCACACTTTACTCTGACAGTCATCGAGTCAGATGTGATGTTACTGTGCGTACAGTACTTCAGTTTACACGGTTACACATGTGACTTCAGCAGCTCTGAACACAGCTGAAATCTACATCTACAGCACAAACACTATGACCGACTGACACCAAACATTCACCCGTGACATGAAGAGGTGTTCTTATGTTCTCCACAAAAGAGGAGGATGATATGAGTCAGAACTAACTCTGTTTAAACCAAACTCTTTCACCGCCAAAGATCTGTTCATATGGTCTTCTGCTATATATAAGCTTATAGAAACTGTGATCTACACAAACTCAGACATCTGAACACTGCTGTAGAAACAAACACTAAACACATCCTTATGCATTATGACTGGACAGCAGTGACGTCTATGAGACGTCTTCCCTTAATAGTGAAATAAAAGTTCTTTGATTTGGTCCAGTACAAATCTTGCACATTATGAATAGTACTCTTGAGGTGATACAGAGGAACATCATCACTTAAAGGGGTCATATGACACGGCTAAAACAAATATTATGGTTTGATTTAGATGTAATGTAATTTGTACACACGATTTAAGGTTAAAAAAACGCTGTATTTTCCATACGGTGCATGTTTGTATCTCCTCTTTGCTCCGCCTCTTTGAAACGTTCAGATTTTTAACAAAGCTCATGGCTCTGAAAAGTGAGGTGTGCTCTGATTGGCCAGTTCACCAGTGTGTAGTGATTGGTGGAATACTGCAAGAGTGTGAGGGAAAGGTAACGCCTCTGACCATATTTGGAACATCAGGTTCCTCTTCAATTGTACTGACAGGTACTCCACCTTACTCATGTATACATTTTTGGCGGTACTAGTCAAATCAGACTAACATCTGATGTAGATTTGTGGGAGTGTGGTTACACAAGGTGTTTCAGACAGGTCTGGGTGAGCATTCACTTTCAGATAGAATGACTCTTTTGTTCACACACTTTCATTTGTGCAATTGTACGTGTCTAATACATGCATGAGCAACTTATAACACATCATAGACAGAAAATTACGTTTTCGCGACATATGACCCCTTTAAGAGATAATGTCTCTGGACAAAAGACAAAACATTCTTCGAAACTGGAAACCAAATAAATTGATTAAGGTCAATCGTTTTCTGTTGGCAGACATGAGAAGATCGGAGATATTATTACCTGGCAAAACTCCTGTATCCACGGCTTCTGTAGGTTCTCCGGCTGAAAGAGAAAATAAAAACATAAGTTCTCTTACAAAACAGGTACAGTGGCACTATGATGATAAAAAACCATTACCATGTTAATAGAAAACTAAGGGTGGTTTCACATTTAGATCGATTGTTGGGTCCAAACCTGAGTTGGATTGCTTCCCCCTCCCCCTGCTGGACTGCGCTCATATTATATTATTTGGGTCTGAACCGCGGTTTGTTTGCATCATCAATCCTGCAGCTGTTTACCCCGTCACTTTTAACAACAACGCAGGAGAATGCAGCAAAATGCATAACATTGCTCGCTTCAATTTCACACGTTTATGTTTTTGAACCGTCAGATTTGTTTCCAAAGCTTCAGTACATTTGTCTGTCTTCAATTGTACTCCTAATACTCTAAAGAACACTTAAGGCAAACAGAAATGAGCGTACTATTTGCGCACGCCTGACGCGCATCTACATTTAAAAAACAAATATGCGTGCTGAAAAGATGCGAAATGTGAATTTGGCCTAACTGTATCAAACACACATCTTGATCTATCTGTGAAGTACGTACATTATAGATCCTCAACTTGTTTGTCACATTTAAATGTGTGTTTCTGGAATAAAATTAACACAATTTACCCGTCAGTCACTTTATCAATAACACAAAAAGTACTCGTGATAGCTGGACACTTTACTGACCAATCAGAACTTTGGACATTCCGCAAGAAATGAATAAAAAAAAACTGTTCAGCACAACACAGATTTACTGCATACATGTTCTATTTTAAGAGTTTCATTGTGCCTCGATTATTAAACAACCATTTTTAGGAAAACTTCAGGTGACTATGAGGTCACGAGACACTCCAGACCAGTTGCTGCAGATGTGACCTTCACCAGCGTTGTGGTGAATCTAGGGGGCGACGTCAGTCGATGGTTAAGTAGGAGTGACCTCCTCTAGAGGAAGCGCACCGCAGCGTTCCTCCCTCGCCTTATTAAAAGTTAATTTGCACTTCATTAGAGACTGATGAAAATATCAGCATGTGTCCGCCAGGAGCCCCTGCAGTCCAAACCCGCGTCACATCTCTGGCCTAGTTTAAAGCCGCTCCTGGGATTTGGAGAGAGCGTTCAGATTTAGCCGAACATATTTCAGGAGCATCATGAGAACGGTTTTAAAAGGAAACTGAAGTGAACTGCACTACAAACATCAAGAACGGGTATTTCCGCAGAAAATGACAGACTAAATTTTACTGTGTATCGTTTCCTTTTCATTGTTAGTGTGATCAGAAACCAAGAAATGAAACATCCACCACAGACTCATGAAAGGCACAATTCACAGAAATGATAATCACTCTCCTCATTTATTTGGTGGTCTAGTGGGTTAAACCACTGAACTGGTAAATTAAAAAGGTTGCTGGTTCGATCCCAGCAGCCACCACCAGTGTGTCCTTGAGCAAGACACTTTACTCCATGTTGCTCCAGGGGGATTGTCCCTGTAATAAGTGCACTGTAAGTCGCTTTGGATAAAAGCGTCTGCCAAATGAATAATTGTAAATGTAAATGTAAATGTATTTGCCCTCCTGCATGATGCTTTAAACCTGACTTTCTTTCCTTTGTGGGACACTTTCCTTTGTTAGTGACACACAGCCTCAGTAACAATTTTTTTTTTTAAATGTGTTTATATTCTGCAAACGTCTGCTCTTTACAGCGTAATTTAAAATGAAATAATTAAATAATCTGATTTTAATCATAAACAATCGACAAAACCAATAAGGTAATCATGTCGTCTTCCGGTGGAACGTGTTATAAAACAAAAGATTAAAAAAAATTGAAGATACAAACCAGGAACCAGGTCTGTCTATGCATGAGGAGATAAAATACTGAGATAAAAGACTGAAGAAAGACCAGAAGGACAGCAGATAACACACGTTGGGGTTGTTCATGATCTGGACACATTGACCTTGTTACCTCAGGGTCACTGCGCTCAGGGTCAGCCTGTGCTACAGGTCGTTTCTTCAACGGAACACACATCACACACAGCATGTGACTGACAGAATAAAAATCAGGAACCAGGGGCCGGATTCACGAAAATGTTCTTAAGACAAAATAAGATAAATTATAGGAAGTTCGTAAGAATGTTCGCAAGTGCAATTCTCAACATTTCTTAAAACATTCTGAAATATTTTCTTAAAAACATCTTATTTTTTGTCATAAGAATGAAAAAATATATGTTTTAACAATGCTTTTGTTTCGAGAATTTTGATCCTTTTTATTTTTTTTCAAAAATCAATTTAGAACGGTCTTAAGAAGTTTTTTTCGGGAATACACATAACATTCCTAACTTATTTCTTAAATTTGAATTTAAGAGAAAACATGGCAGTTAAAAATAATTTTCTTCTTGAGAATGTTTTGCGAATCCAGCACCAGAGTCTATAAACTAGAAAATCACAGAGTTGGATGGGCTGTTTTGTCTGGGGCCTAGCAACCACTGAACGGCTTAGCAACTTAGAACACTCGTGAACACATACACACACACAGAGAGAGAGAGAGAGAAAGGCAGTCCCTGCGTCCTAAATTGCCAACTTCCATACTATACTCCATACTGATTGGTCCTCCCGTGTGCATTCAATTGGCTCGCCGATAGAAGCTTATAGCATCAAATAATATTTTTTTTTCTTAAAAAAGTCCCAAAATGTACACGTTTAAAAAAACATACATAGCATAATGTAAATAAGACTATGTGAATAACTCAATTTTGACCAAAATCTCAGATAGAACCTTATAATTCTAAGGCGACGACTTCTCTATCCCATGATGCCCCGGGAGATGAGCAACGGTCAAATTTCAAACGATAATCAAATAAAAATAGCGGAAAACTTCACAGCGTTTGTCTGTTTTTAAACGGGTCATATGACAATAAAACATGGTGGATGCAGTACATCTGAAATCTATTCATACTACCACACAGTTACTGTATAGAACATACTATGCATAACATACTATGTTTTAACGGTTGATTAGTGGGTACTTCATTTAAATCAGTACGTATTATCATTGTATGTGACTTCGAACGCAGCGAGCATGTAAAACTTCCTTCTGTGACCTCACTTAATTTTCCTTTTCTTGTCTTATCAGAGGTGCGGAACTCTGGATCTCTACACCAAAACTAATACTGAATTAGGGCTGCAACAACGAATCGATAAAATCGATAAAAATCGATTACTAAAAAAGTTGTCAACGAATTTCATAATCGATTCGTTGTGTCACGCGTCGCGGAGACGTTTGATAATTAAAAAAAAACTTAATTTGAGCGCGGAGCGGAGCAGAGCGGAGCAGACTGAACACACTGTGTCTCTCTCGCGCACTGATGCCAGCAGAGTTTGGCACGTCATAGACGGGGCAGAGCAAAAATTAAAAAAAACGAGCGGAGGAAAGATACATGGTGGAGGCAGAGAAATCTGCGCGACCCAAATCATCCAATGTGCGGGAGCATTTCACACTAAATAAACAGAAAAACTGTGTTAACTACAAAATATGCAAAAGCGAAATGGCACGGGAGCACCACGGCAATGATCCAGCACCTAAAACGCAAACTTGTTGGAGTCTTTGATGAGGAGGAAGGGAGTTCAACAGCAGGTTAAGTCATTACGGAATTTTTACGGTACTTTTGTTCCGTTTTGAAGTGAGGAACGTAATGTCCCTGGGGCGGATGTTTACTCGTTATCCAGCTTGACAAGTTAGCGTTAGCTGGTTAATAACAGTAGTAAAGCAGGGGTGGTATAGTTACTTTGCACTTTGCATATCAAGACTAAAAACACGTTTTAATTCACTCGCCTTTTTTGGACCATTCATTTATAAATCTGTTGTCATGTATAGCTACACTGCAAAACTTCCTTAGTAATTTTGTCTAATTTCCAGTCCAAATATCTAAAAAATCTTAAATCAAGATTACTAGACAAGAAAATTAAGTGATGCTTAAAACTTCTGTTTGAAATTATATCTCATTAAGATTATTTTTCGTACCCCATATAATTTTGCTTGTTTTAAGCAAACAATCACTTAATTTGAGGTGTTTTTTCAGAAAACAAGACATAATTTCTTATGCTTTTTCATGTGTCTAGTACATGTTTCTTGATATAAGATTTTTTTTGATATTTGGACTGACAACAGGACAAAACTACTAAATTAGAAAAGCAATTTTGCAGTGTATATTCTGTGCTTTGTCCCATATAGGTTAATATTGAAAATATATTTGTGTGTGTTGTACTTTTTAATTTAATTTTAAAGTTCTTTCATAGCACTTGGTTATCTTAAGCTCTGTTTAAATGTGGTGTATAAATGAACCTTGCACTTACAATGATGGTAATAATTTAATGAATAAGCTTCAAGTGAATTTGAGAGAGAGTGTGTGTCAGTGTGAGAGTTTGTGAGTGTGTGCGTCTGCGAGTGTGTGCATCTGCGAGTGTGTGCATCTGCGAGTGTGTGGGTCTGCAGTGTAGTGTAGAGAACAAGTTCTTACATTCAAACAATCCTGTTAAATTTTCTGATTTGTATTGTTCTTTATTTTTTATAAATTATTTATTGTTCTGGCAGCTCAGGTGGCACTTTTATTGTACAAAAAGTCTATATATTTGGCAGATGTAAAGCATACATGTGTATGTTTTTTGTGTTAGTCCGTTTTTATTTGATTTTATTATTATTATAACAGCTCAGGGATGTTCAAGGAGCAACATGTTTGTGCACTTTCTAAAGATTTTAGTTCTGTTTTTGAATAAAGGGTTGGAAATGAATGCGTTTCTTGGTTTTTGTTTTTATCCGATTCATCGATTAATCGAAAAAAAATATTTACAGATTAATCGATTATTAAAATAATCGTTAGTTGCAGCCCTATACTGAATAAAGAATAAAAATGTAAGAGTGACGCACTTTCAGCTGTGTTCCTCATTACCATCAGATCTAGTTTAGTTTGGCATCAGATTAAGTTGTAAACTTTAAACTGTAAAGACATTGACACCAGCTGTTACAACGACAGTTTTTTTTTTCTGAGCCAGACCTGCCTTCGGCTTCACTCACCTCCACGTGTGTACAGAACAGAAACATTATCATAATACATTAATAATAAAGGAGTGGAACATGGAATGGAAAAGTAAATAATTTCACATCTTCATGAGAAGCAGCGATGCATTACAGCAAACACTGCAACTTTTACACTCAAATCTCATTTCCATCTAGCAGATGCTCGTGTTGAGCAGGTCTGACGGGGTTTCCTTCAACAAACATCAAACATCCCGGTGAATGATGTTTGATGTAAAATAATAAATTAACATCCTAACACATCTTCTCCAAAGACTCTGGTACTCAACAGAATACAAACATGACTCTCATTTGATGAACTTCTTCGGTCATCTCCAGATGTAAAAGGAATGTTTCATTACTATGATAAGGTTCATTTTGAAACATTACTCAAATCATGTTAAAGTGGACATCTTTACAGAGCAGCGCTGCAGTTTAGCTCACGTACAGCTCATAGAGACAGATTGTAAGCAGATGCGCTTCACATAAACCAGGACACAGAGTCTACAGAGATCAACAGCTGCTAAAAATACTGACAGAGCTCTCATTAACAGACAGAGAGAAAGAGGGAGAGAGAGAAAGAGAGATAAAGTGAGAAAGAGAGAGAGAGAGTGCAGGTGACAGAGTGAGAGAGGATGAAATAAAGAGAGAGCGAGAGAGAGAGCGAGAGATCGAGCGAGAGAGAGAAAGAACGAGAGTGAGAGAGGATGAGATAGAGATCGAGTGAGAGATCGAGTGAGAAAAAAGGGGGAGAGGGAGAGAGAAAGACAGAATGATGGATAGAGTGAGATAGAGTGAGAGAGGATGAGAGTGAGACAGAGAGAGAGGATGAGAGGGAGAGAGAGAGAGAGAGAGAGAGAGAGAGAGGGGGGGTCTCATCACTGATTGGTTCTTCTTGTATTTTCTGTGTATAACATCTAAAGAACATTATGAGAAACTCTACGAGGAGACCATTAGTTACAGACACTCATGATGACCTCTGACCACTGTTCATGAGCAGCTTGCCCTCTTCCTGCATTATATTCTCTCTCTCTCTCTTGCATGTATATTTCAAGTGTATGAAATGTAAATCAAGTAAATATCACAAGTGAAAACGGAGCTTTCGAGGGTATGGTTATGTCAAGTGGAAAAGTAAACACACAAAACACAACTGTGATGTGTGTGCCGTGCACAAACAAAGGAACTCCACGCGAGCAAATAAAGAGACATAGTCACGCAAAGTTCATTGATTCTTCAGGCTGGAATTTTTTTTTGAATGTAACAAATCACAAGATCATACCATGACACAAAGTATGAGGAAAACACCTTTGACTGGTGATGACATCATATACTCACTTGCACTAACAGGGGATGACATCACAGCTGACCCATTCACCTTTACTGTGTGCTACACTGTCCAGCAACAAAACAACAGTACAAACAAATGCACCGACACAAAAACCACACGTAACACATCTGAGTAGTCACTACCGGATTATCAGCAACATCATTCACAACTTCTGTACAATACACACGCACACACAATCTGTGACACTGTGGAATGTGTCAGGTAGTTTTCTGAGAAGAAATGATACGTGTCACTATCAACCACAGAGAAGAAGGTTTTTAATCAAACGAAACTCGTTTCCTTATACTTGATGATACCATTTCATGGTTTTCTAAAGGTTTCCTTAAGTAGATTACACGTATAGAAGAACAGATGAGGCTTTACAGTGCAACACTACTGACAGACACCACATCAGATCCGTAAAATAACACCTCATAGTCTTCACAGTACACTGAAATATAGGTCAAACCATATTTAAATTATCCAAGTTGATCAGTCAGGAGCAGCGAGTGTGTTTTGTCTTCTTTTTTTGTTGTTTGATGAGCATTAAAACAGATATATTTATTATGCTGCTGTCCCTTTAATAGCTATGAGATGGTTTCCCACCCACGGTTTTCCTTTACAGCAAACTAAAATGGATTTATCAATGTGATATTGAGCCTATTCGCTAAATAATAACACAAAATAAGTTAAATGGTTCAACTTGCGTCAGGAGTAGACTTTGAATTTGAGCTTTCGCATACAGAATGTACACATCCTGTGAACTGTCCCCAACGCACCGCTTCTTGTCCGGTGTGCTGCTACGTTAACTTGTATGCCGATTTGATGGTGAATGTACATGAAAGATTGGCTGTTTGGTCTCTCTGCCAGAGTTAATCTAGTGTGTGTCTAGTCCTCCATGTCTCTGATAAGCACGGTTTTTTAAGATGGTGCACCGCTGGTGTAACGGTTTTCATTTTGTGCAAGTCGGAACGTTTCCATTCTGTGCAACAGAAACATGAGGTGAAACGGAGTCTTTACGATTAAATAACCATGACGTTTTTAACGCAGTTAATAGTGAACCTCAGTAGTCGCTCCATTCGATCAAAGGAATGGCACATAATCCGATGCAAATGTACAGTATATGTATAGTAAAATTGCAAATATATAGTATAATCCAAATGTATAGTATAATGCAAATATATTTTATAATGCAAATATATTTTATAATGCAAATGTATAGTATAAAGCAAATGTATAGTATAAAGCAAATGTATAGTATAATACAAATGTATTTTATCTCTTTGTATAAAAGCGTCTGCCAAATGCGTAAATGTAAAAGAAACCAGCAGATTCTTAAAAAGTATTAGCCTATAGAATTGACCAAATTAACATTTCACAACGGGTTGTATGTACATAAGTGTCTATGAGAAGAATCTTGAATGGTCAGGTTTGCTCAGAGCAGATGAGATGAAGGACAAAAGTAATTGTTTCTATTGTTGGTTTTGTTTTCACTTCAGATTACATTTAGCCTCTGTGATGCTGACGAGAAATGTGGTTCACAAACCCTCGCTATTTCATACAACTCATTTATATTTCTATTTTATATATACTCATTTATAACTCATCTATTGTTATACACCGTATCAAGAAGGCAAAGAAGAGACCCGGTCACAGAGACTCGTGAACTCTAATCCATATTTTAAATGCAGTAATGTTTCCTGTGTGAACAGCCCCAAACATCTCACTAAACTCATCCTGACCCGTCCCTACTCTCACCATTCTCTCCCTTCCCGTCTGAACTCCTCGGATACAGTCACATCTTCCGCTCTCTCTCTTATCTCCTGCGACTCTCCGGCACACAGCTTCCTGTTTGCGTTGAAGGCGGACAAACACAAAACACATTTCACAGTCCATCAAGTTTTCAAAATCAGCCTAAGAGGATTTTCCTGGAGTTGTCCTGTTCCACACAAAGCGAGAGAGAAACGGAGGAGGCGTATATGTAAGTTAAGCTCAGTCAACAACAGCATTAGTGACAATATTGATTCATCACGGAAATTCAACTCCTTTGTAAAAACAAACGATAACGTTGTTTACACTAGTGTGTTTTAAATACACATTTCGTCAAAGACAAACATCCAGAAGCTCCTACAGCAAAAACTTGCACATCTCAAATAACACACTGAAATACAGCTCATATTTGTGTTAAAGTACTTTGAAGTGCATGACAAAGTATTTAAAGGTCTTAAAGCCACACAAACGAATCAATAAATGATCGAATGAAGCACTTAAAGCTGATCTGAGTTCAAGTAGTTCCTCTTCCGGCCCTCATATCCTCGGATCAATACTGAAGACAAACACTCAACCTCTTAAAGATCCTTTAACACACCAACATCCTCCTACGGTTCACACCACATCCAAAACCTGAAGAAACCCAGCCCACGATAAAACCCAAACCACAACACAAGTCACTAAATCTAACACAACCTCCTCCAGATGTATTCAGAGATCAACAGATAAAGAGGACACAAAACTGAATGACTGACAGGGTTTAAGCCCAAAGTAAAGTCCCCCGCATGAGGTCCTTTTCTTCATCAGGAGGGACCGCGGTCATCAAGACTCAACGCGTACAACAGCGCATGTGCGAAAAATGTTGAATCAGCCGAGTCCAATAGGTGACGTATTGTGCATGTGTCGAACTCATCCATCCACGCTTATCCACGGTCCAGTATGATCAAGAAGCTGTGCGGGAACGTTTGTGCACGAGACGGACATGGACACGGAAAGTTAACTATACGCATACATTTAAGTATGCTGTAGTATCATTACTGTGAAATAAAATGAATCATACTGCCATAGAGAAGGATTTTGATCATGCCACCCAACCTCCAGCTTCGGTCTGGATAACATCGATGACTTTAACAACCATTAATAGAGAATGTGTGTTTGTGTCTCGATTTAATCAAATTTCCTCAAATGTCTGTAAAACTGACAATTCTGTTAGTTCTGTTGTGCAAATTCCAAATAAGATCGAACCAATGAAGTAATGAGATGTGAGGAAGCATCTCTTCAAACATGACCTCACAATGATGACCTGTGGACCTGTGTGAACACATCAACGATTAATAACATTAATAATAATATTTAATTATCTGTGTAAGCAATGTAACCTCTCCAGGCTTTATTCTCAAACACAGCAGATCTGGGGGAAGAGGGGCTTGTCCCCATTTCATACAATTATACACAACCTTTATACAGTTTGGGCATATAAAAATAAACGCTCAGAGAATGTTACTTTTTAATAAAGTTTAAGCATCAGAACAATATCAGTGAATGTACAAGTTTTCCATTTCAAAAAGGAAAATAAACATGCGTTATGTGACAAAAAATGTACACAGTTTTTTGGGACACGACAAACTTTGTAGGATTTCTCTGAATGAAAATGCACAAACCTAAAGCAATTATACCCACCAACTAGAGAAGATATGCCTCTTCGTGGACCATAACATTTTTTACTTTTAGGGGTTTTAAGCTCTCCTAAAATCAGCACTCAGTGTTCACTATTTTTTGTGCTGTGTCTGCTCTTAAATGGTAAGGGGCGCAGAGGTGTTCGCGTGCACAATCACACAGTGAACGTCAGGTAAAAAGTTGTTACTCAAGGAGTAAGTAAGTGTTTCCCTAACGAATTACAAAAGAAAAATCCATATAGACGTGATTTCAAAGCTGCAATGCGAAGCTCTGACGTGGAATCAATGAGGCCTAAATGAGAGCATGGGTGAACGAGATGTTGGATTCTGTCTAAAAACAGTTCCAAAAAAAAACACTGGAGAACTCCTCCGTAAAACACAAAGACTTTCAGTTTCAATACAACTTTATCTAAAGCATATTATTCCCACACAAATTAGCTTTTGGTAGGCTACTTTCTATTCCAGTGTGCTTCATGTATGATGAGCACTTCACCGTACAGCAGAGTCAGGTGTTGTGTTTCTACTTGAGTGATTCCATTTAGAGACCACTTCTTTAAAGCAGTGGTTCCAAACTGGGGGCGGTGGCCGCCTGGGGGCTCCAAGATGGATCCAGGGGGGCCACAGATTTGTTGAAATTTCATTAAATATGGAAATTTATCTTAAATTTTATGCACTCAAACATCAGAACGAGAAGACCACAAACCAAACTAATTTAAATTTCAGAACTGTATAACGGATCGTGATTTTGGTTTGGTTATGCATATGACTCTTCTGTGAAACACAAAAGAATATATTTTGAGATATGTCTCGATGAGTCAGCGGGGTTCAGTGTTAACACCCTTCTTTAAAATATCTTCTTTTAAGTTCTGCACAAATAATAGTCACAAAGATTGACATGAGAATGAGTGAATGATGATGCCATTTATCCTCTATTAATATCAATAATGAATATCCTGGTAACATGCAAGTTGGAGGTAGTACAACATAAGACTATAGGATGCAAAATATCACCTGCATCTTGTTATCTAAAAATGCAATTTTTTGCCAATATTGCACAACCAGTTACTTTTTTTTATTTTTTGAGTGCCCATTTAAGAGGAATATGTGGCCTTATGGATGTGACAATCCTGAAAATGGCCTTAACAGTAAAATAAAACATAAAACAAATGCTATAAAAACTTGAAAAGACCCCTCACATGGGTATTGAAACCACCAAATGTTAATATCTGTGCTATTAGAATAGTCAATTCCTTTGATAAAAACATGGTAAGTTTGACAATTTCACCAAATTGCCATACATATCCTCCACTTTGACACAATATGCACATTTACAAAGACACACATTTTGAAGTTACTATGGGGAACACCTCGGATTCATTATCTGTAAAAATTACTTATTAAAGACTTTAAACATAGCAGATGAGTTTTCTTTGACATTTCAATGGTTTGTTGTTTTTTTACTTGACTGCCGAACATCACATTATCCTTTAATTGAACAAAAGCAGAGATGGAATGAATGGCAGACAGTTTTTTTATTAAACTACTGCTTTAAACAAACAGAAAGAGTTTCAATGTTTAGATTGTGATACAAGTGATACTGTTCTGATCTCACATCATTAGAGGGTGAACGTCAGCCTGCTCCAGGCTTTTAATATGAACAATGTAGGTGTAAGAGAGTAAATATAAAACAGTAATCTTTTTTAACACGCAAGGTAAAATAAAGTCAACACGAGAGCACCAGTTTCAAACCAGCAGTCAACCATGTGTTTCTATATAACATATCAGGAATCTACATTTACCCTTTTTATTTATTGAGCACTGTAGAGGCATACAGGAGGATATGGGATCGGGACATGACCCGGGTCAGACTTGAACTGGGGTCCCCTTGAGCCAACAGCCACTGTCCGTAATTTGTGCTTTATCTCCGACTACATTTACGGAATGAATTCAATATTCAAGGGTATCACTTTTGTAAAACCAAGTTGTCTCAGCACAAAATGTTAATAAATATATTTTGAAAAAAATTCTACAACTAAATATTTTAAAACTTCCTGAGAGAACAGCGAGTGATGTTCGCACACACAAATCTCCCGGCCACGATGCGGGGCTGTTGCCAAAGGGATGCTGCCAAAGGGATGCTGCCGAAGGGATGCTATAGCTGGCTGTGTACAGACAAGAGAGCCCACTGCCCCCATCTGTGATCTTTTTGATATTCATACTGAAAACATCCTGACTGAACACTGGACTGGTCAGATGTTATGAGAAGAAGAGAAATTGTCTGGTCTCTCAAGATGTGGCTCTCTTGTCTCTTTCAGTGCGAGGTTAAGAGATTGTGTGTTCAATCCCTCTTCAATTGCAGTCAAATCGCCTAGAAAAATAAAACCGTCCAATACATCTCAGCTCTTCTCAGCGTGCTACTTCGAGGCCGTTTATCTCTAGCACAAATAGTTACAGACACTGATGTATATCAGACGTCACTGTACAAATAATGAACGTTTCCATGTCAGCTTAACATTTGCATCTTAACACATAGGTATGTATGTCACAATCAGCTTTATAAAGCTAAATGGGTATACACGTTAAAATGGGTTCACATTGGACTGTGTGAGATTAAAGCAGTTAAAAGGATAAGACCAGAGACATAATAAATACCTAGACACCGCGTTGGCCACTTTGCTACTCTTCTGCGATACGTCAACGGCGCCACCATATTAGTGAGGGCAACAGTGCACTAAAAGCCCACTGAACCCAATGGGAGAGCTGCGCGTTTTCGGCATTAAAAGCACAATCACGTCTACATTTGTAAGAAAATTTCAATTGGTTACGATGCACTTAGAATACAACATCGGTTGCGTGATATCTTGATAGTTATAGCCTACTTTAAAGTTAATGGTGGTAATAATGAAATGTGAAATCCATTATTCCTTTAATTCCTGAGAATCTAGTAGATGGCCTCATGTTCAGTGATATGTTAAAGACAACACAGGCAACAGAATAAATAACCACGTTGCAGATGTCGAGAATAAAACACAGACTTTGATATATTACCTAATCTCGGAAACAATCTCTACAAGGTTATATATAGTTTAATTTATGTATTAAATAAAAAATAATGTTGTAAAAACATAAAACATTTTTCTGTTGTAATTTTAGACATTTTCAAAGATAAAAGATGTTATTTTAATAATCCGGTAAAACACGATGTTTGTGATATAGTAAAACAAATAACACTTCCGTGCATTATTAGTATGAAATAGTAGTATATAGACAAAGTAAAGACGCCTTGTTTTGCTATTTTCTTCCAAAGTGTAAGAGCTGTTCTGATCGTGTGCATGGAATCTACCTTAAATTATTTCACATTAGCAATGCGTACACAATTTTTAAGCCTAAATGATTGTTTGACAAGCCTGAGATTTAACAGTTCAGTATGACAATAAATACATCTTCAAGTCAATAACCATCTTTAACTGGAGCCAAAACGTTTCTGCCTACTCCACGTCAATAGAAAAGTATTGAAATTAGTTGAGAAATGAAAACGATGTGTTATTATCCAGAAAAGGCAGCTCCACCGTTCATTCGTATGTCTCTATAGTCGGCTTTTGCCCTCACCAATATGGGTGTTGACATCCGATCCAGTGGACTATGAGTCATCTAGTTAATATATATAATATACTTGTCTATGGATGAGACAGACAAGTGATATAAATGATATAAGTGTATTTACTATTTTCACATAAGACTTAAAAAAACACAATAATACCCAAGACTGCTGAAATCATGGAACACAATACAAAACCCTAAAACAATCTTAAAGTCCAAGCAGGTTAAAAGTACAAATATGAAGTGTCCACCAGTGTACATATCAACCAAAGTATCTGTATGTTGTGCTGGGAAGGTAAATCCACAATAACTGAAACTCCTCAGTCCAGCAGTTTGACGAGCTAAGACAAACTACTTAAATTTAACCCGGCCATCCTGTTATGTGACAACCATTATAAAGACATACACACATAAAACAATAAGAGGAATAAAAATGGGATAAAATGGGTATGACAACATGTAAAACCTATTAAAAGTCTAATATACATCAAATTATAAGATACATGGTGCGATTAAAACATCTGGATATATGGTGGATTGATTCACTGTAACTGGAGGACACCAAACAGGAATCCACTCTCGATGAGGGGCATAATGGGAAGAGTGATTTTTCACTCATGTGTGTGAATGACAGAGAATAAAATGGGCCATGTCTCCTGTTTCCATGTAAAACACAACACCCAGCACGCTCTGTCAACACTAGTGATCTACAGTCCTGCAGATGATCGGTACGCTGCTCAGCGTTTCCTCCTACACATCAGACGGGAGAAAGAGTCAACACACACTGGTGAGGAGATGACGGGATCACAACTGATGCAGACGATACCAAATTATCCCCACAGCCTGCACATCTAATAACCACACGAGCAGCCGACAAACCCCTGCTCCATCACCATACATGGGCACCTGCCGCTGCCAACACAGAGCAATACTGATGTTTGTCCAAGAGATTTTTGTAATGATTCTACAGACTTCCCATGGATGAAAAAAGCCAGACACACACACACACAGAGCCGATCACATCCTCTTTACAAGGGTTGTACAGATGGATTTTGAATTGGTGGGAAAGGTTTAATACTTCCCACAGTTCTGATGCAGGTACTGCTGCTGAATCACCAAAGACAGATATTTGTATCCCTGAAAGATGACTGGCCAACACAGTGTTCCAGTCGTGCTAAATATGATATATTAAATGTTCATTTTGTTTTACAGCATTTGTGTTTTATCACTGCACAGCGGTCACAGAGAAACACAATTAACTCTAGTTTACATGTAAGGAACAAACTCAAATTCAAATCATGATGATAAAAGCAATGAGATAATTAAAGTTGTGCTATATAAGTCACTGGGTGGAAAACCTTTATCCAAAAAAGCATTACGGCTAATGCTAACCCCTTGGCTTCATCGGAACGCAGGAAAGGAGACCAGAGGCCGTTTAAAGCAGATGACAGTTAACATGAGAGTTCTGCTCTATGCAGGTATACTGGAATTCCAAAGCAATTCACAAGGTGGCTAATTCGTATTAATTAATGCGATATAATATGTACAAAAACCCATTATTAGAAAATAGCAATACTGAGGCACCTCCCCGAACCCCTGCCCGAAAACATCACTGGGCTTAAGGCAAATCGTACCGATTCATACGATTTACACAGCTCCAATTCACATAAGTCACATCGTGAAATAAGTACGCGTTCCTGTGAGATGGCCGGACAGTCAGAAAGTTTTTATTAGCTTTCCTGTAGCTCAGTGGTAAGAGCATTGCGTTAACAACGCAAGGTTGTGGGTTCGATCCCAGGGGATTGCAAATACCTATGTAAAATGTATAGGATAAAGCAATGTAAGTCACTTTGGATAAAAGCGTCTGCCAAATGTCTAAATGTAAATGTAAATGTATTACCATTTTTCATCCTCAAAAATTGAAACAAACCAAACTGTTTTTCTTCGCAACCATAAAAACTTTATGAAAATGACCTGTGAAATGAGTAAAAGAGCTCCTAGTAAAATGATGAATAGGTGTTTGTGTGCATTTTGCAAATACACGTAAGTAACCAGACTACGCTTGCTTTAGGCAAATATCACTCTAATTACTGCTCAAACTCCAGCTTTCAGCATAAAACAAACATGAAACATTCAACTAGTAGACAACCACTCACCCTAAGAACTGAGGACTCCTTAAGCCCGACACTGCAAAAAAATACTTACTTAGTATTTCTGTCTTGTTTTCCAGTACAAATGTCTAAAAATTCTTGAATCAAGATGCATTTTCTTCATGAGCAAAATGACCCAGGAACATAAGTCTTGTTTTCAGACAAAAAATGTTTTATTAGTCACTAAATTTAAGATTCTTTTTCTTACCCCATTGGCAGATTTGTTTAGCTTGTGTTAAGCATATTTTTGTTCTTAAACAAGACTTATTTTCTTAGGTCATTTTGCTGATCAAGAAAATGCATCTTGATTCAAGATTTTTTGACATTTGGTTTTGTACTGGAAAACAAGACAAAAATACTAAGTAAGAAAGTCATTTTTTGCAGTGTATTCAAGATTAGTATTACCTGTTTTACTCTAGTCAATTGTAATAATTGCAGAGGTTGTCTGTGATCATAATAATCTTGTGCGAATCCGCCATGTCTGAAATTTGTTAAGTAAAAATTCCCCCGCAAATGACCATCCCTATTTTGACGAACAGCCAGGTCTTGTGATAATAGTACTGTCCCGTGTGAATCGGCATCTCTGTGATTTGGCAGGCTTGTATATACTTTTTTAAGGTTTTATCCACCTTTTGCGAATAATAGAGGCTGTCTTACAGTGTTTTGATATTATTTTGGGTGCTATGGGTCATGTCCTTATCTGCCAACACTGCCATTTAGGCCGGGAGTCGCCCATTTTGTTATTCCTCCCGCAAAACTACCTTGACGCGACCAGAAACCGGACAGAGGAAGATGACAGTACAACGGTCTCAAATGCTGACAGGTACGGTCATATATCGTTATACACCATACATCTATAAACAGTATATACAAACAATAACCAAAGCCTTGCCTTCACATCCGGGATATATGTCTGTCAATTTGAGTTAAATCACAGGCTTCATTTATCATTGTACGAGTGTGTCACATGATATACAGATGTGGGGAGGTCATTTCTAAATCACACAAGGTGCCCAGATAATACTAATCGTATGCGAATAGGGCTATAGACGCCATTAGCAACACCCTGTAACACCCTAGCATTGAGGAGGTGAGTTTAGTAGGCCTACAGGGAGCAAGTTTTTAAACAGCATCAAATCTACACGTGTAGCATCTGAACTGAGAAAGAATCATGTGTACTGTCTGGAACAGTCTATAAATCAGAGTACAGTCTCAGTTACCAAAATAAACTGTTTGATTTAAACAGTTAAGCGATTTTTTTTGCCGTTAATTTACTCTTACATTCAAATATATGCCATCAGAAGGCGTCTGCGAAAGCCCAGCTAACAGCAGCCCTCTGTCAGCGTACACACCCCATGGACACCCGCCAGACCCGTCACCGCTTTCCTCCTGCTTTTACTTCAGGTTTTAAACCTCATGTTTACATTCCTGAGGTAAGACAAGTTCAAGCTCGCCATGGTTCTCCTCCATCAAATGAGTCCTGCAGCACAGAGGCATTCACAACAGTAACAGCACATTAACATTAATCTTCACTCATATACTGTCCATCCACACATGACACTGACATCATCTGCTGTTCTTGTTTCGGAGAAACACAAGAAGAATATTTGAGTTGATTTTAAGACATAAAGGAGTGATACATCCGTATCATAACAAGAAATTTAACAACTTATTTCCATTGTTGTCCTTGATAATCTAGATTTGGTGACGACAGATGTATTTAGCATGCATGGAAATATATATATATATATATATGTGTCTGACATGCTTTACAAATAAAAAACACATAAAAGAAATAAAAGAATCAAAACCAACAAAGGCCCACAACAGCTATTGTTTGAGCTCAGAAGACGCAGCCCGAGCATGTCTTCATACCCATCCACAGTATCACCAGCCAACATTTACTGAACATTACATCATGTAAGAATAATTTCTGGTCATTTAACTCGTGTAAACACCTGCTGTTGGGTGCTATCTGCATGCAGATATAATATATTTACAAATCTCTCAGAGAAGAATGCTCAGGCTTGGTTTAGTTTCTGATTGTCACAATTTCACAAAGTGAGAGATAAACGCCTCTATCAGAATATTTTAGTTGTGCTGTGATGAAAATATGTGCATCGCTAAACAGCATGTGATCCTACATGAAATCATTCTACATAAAAGAACATTCTGTGACCATTTATCTAGAGTTATCTTTAATATTCAATGAGTGAGGCGGTGTCAAAAATTAAAATTGAACTCACGTACTGTATATGCACCCAAAATTTTACACCAAAATCAAACTGAAATTTTAGGATCATGAGAATGTTTGGCTCTGTGATGTTAGTGCTTTGTTTTGAATAAAATTCTCATTACCTTAATCCTTTATTTATGCTGCTTTATATAAAGTAAGTACAACAGTAATACACCATACATAAACTACTCCCTATGTGAATACTATTTGTTGTTCTGTATTTTCAGTAGTGTTTATAAATGTTTCATGTTTATAACTTTCTTCTAAGGATGTAACGTTAATAATATGGGACGATTCAAACCAGTCGAGATGTTATTTGAATGGCAATACATGTTTTGAACAGCAGGGGAAGCTGTGTTTACTGCAAACTTGGAAAACGGCAATATGCTGATATTTCTTAAATGTAAAAGACATTCAAAAAAAGCACAAAGTCTTAGTTTGGTATTGGTATTAAAGATACCTTTTTATTATTCATTTTTATTTGATTTGGAATTTTAAAATTGCAGTTTAGGTTTGTTATTTGACATAAAAGATATGTTGTATTTTACAGAGAAATATGCGGCATTTGAGAAATTATAAAATGGCAGTTGTTCATTTCTAATTTGTCTCAACTCATTTAAGTAAATTGTGAATCGCATGGCATCCTGAGCCGAGTGAATTGTTACATCCCTAGTTTCTGCAAACTGAATTTTGATCTGATATGCACTAAAACCCACAGAATCTGGGTGTTAGAAGAAACCGTCCTCAATAAAAGCTTTTAGTGCTAACAGGGACCGGCACACTCTTGAGCTCAGACCACAACTCAAGTACGGCTGAAACTCTTATTTCCAACGTCGAAATGTCAAGTAGATCTAATGAGGTAGAAACAGAATTAACTCACTTTAAAATGAGAATGGAAACACACAAACTGATCTCAAGCAAGCCGCAAAATGAAGAATAAGTAATTTCTTGAATTATAATGCATCATTCGATTTTTTTAAGATCCTAAAAAAGCACAGACCATGTGGAAGAAGTGACATGCAGGAGTCAATAGTCTCAGCAGTGATGTATGTTTACTGAACTACAATATCACTTGTGTGATGTGCCCTGAGGACAGAGGATCCACTCCAAACTCCTTTCACATGTAGTAACACACATTATAACGGTTTCCTCATGACACATCTGCCGGGTCGGGTGATGACTGTAATTCTCAAAGCCACTTCAGCTAATGCTTCACACTCATTTACTACGGTATGAGGTTGATGATAATGTCAAATCCATTATCAATTATAACATTTCCTAGAGCAGACAGAGGACAGAGAAATGCTTTATTTCAATTGAGCCTAATTCCTTTCCTGCTACTAAAAGTCTAATTGTCTGTGTGTGGGTTTACATATCGCAAAGCTCACATGCCGTACCACGTGAATGAGTCTCATATATGAACATCAGTACACCCGTGATGGCTTTAACGCTGTGAAAAGATTCACACAAGACTCTATGTGTTTCATTCACAGACAAAACAACTATCTTTGTCTGCTGCTGTAAAGGAAAGGGGTTTGCTGTGAAGTTATACCACAAGAAAAGAGAATTCTTGCAAAATAGTTTTACTTTGATTATTTTGTTATAGGGCAAAATTGTTGAATACGCTGAATTTTCGTTTAATTGCACAGCACTATATCTTTGCAACATAATGGCTTGTCCACACCGGGGCGATAACCGTTTTTTCGGCGTTCGTACCGAATTTGCCGTGCAAATTCACTACCTGCCATAGATGGCGTTTAATGAAAAACAAAAACACCCCCGTACACAAGGTGGCGCTGCGCAACTTTATGGTTCTGACACTCTTGTGACACAGAAGAAAAATGTATCTTGCTTCTTCTTCGTCAATGTGTACTCTGCAAGACTGTTTTGAGCTTGAGCACCATCAAGTGGTGTTTAACTGTAACCTCAGCAGCTCCAGGCACGTGAACACAAGCATCAATCTCATTGGTTGGCCAGCTTTTAACACGGCGCATCAAACCAAAAATACGAGCCTGAGGTGTTTAAAAATAAAAAACGGTTTTATGCCTGCCGTTTTGCACACTCACATTGGCGCCCATTGCTAAGTCACGAGGTGTTAAGTGTCGACGGTAAACGCGCCCGATTTTCGTCCCGGTTTTGGATAAGCCATAAGGTCGATAAACAGCTCAGCTCAAAATCAGACATGGTAGGAAATGTATTCTGGCAGATCTGTGTAAAAAATAAATGAAAAAATATTTTTACTAGGATCTAAACTAACTCGGCAAACTTAAAGTCTAGCGTGAGCGCCTCTTTATTCACGCAATGTGAATTCCTCCTCAAATAATAGCTTAATTCCACAACGCCACCTGCACAGACTTCAAAAATATCAAAACATATGCAGAATACATGTTACCTTCAATGCAAATATCAAACCCATGAACAGTCATGGTTTCAGACAGTAACAATACGGTACATCTATATTTACCATAGAACTGATCATCACTAGATTGCCATTTACCATTGTTATCAAGTACTTCAGAGAATTCCCTGATACAACTCCAGTTCATAACCAACAGCAGCATCCATTGAATTATTAATGAAACACCAAAACTATCTGAAGCCAAATGCTCCATGACATTCTGCTCTCTAAACACTGTTTTCTAAATTCCGATTTATTCGGTCTGTTAACTGATGTACAGTATCTTCAACATTCCACTGAGAGAATGCAGTGACACACCGGACAAACCAACAGAGCTAATGAGCCATCAAGAGATCGATGAGGATGATGAAGACAAGTCCTGCCCCAGTTCTCTGCCAGCAGTAAACTTGAAGAGCAGCTGACAGACACTCTTCGCTTTAGGAGGTTATATTTTCATGAAAATAAATAAATAAAGGTGAACCTGTGTGTTTGTGTGCGTGCGTGACATGTGTGTGTCATGTGAACATGCCAACAATCTCAAACCTTCAAATCTCACGTGAGCAGCTGTTTATTTAAGAGCATTCCAAATCAATCACTTCCGAGCAAACGTGACACTACATAGGTGCAGCATAGCTCGACTTCTATTTGATAGAAGTATATAAAGTTTTCCAGTAAAAGAAAGGGCAACACGTCATCAGAAACACAGAGCTTCACCCAATGAACTCTCCACAGAGTTTGCATCTCCATCTCAGACAGCATACAACAAAGAATGATGATTGCAAACTCACACCTTCAAATCTATTCTCTTCTCCCCCTCTCATCTCAACTTGAAGCACTTCAATGCTCACCCATGAACTGGATTTGACAAATACCATGTCTTACAAAAACAAAGAATCTTCAAATGCATGTTTGGTATCGTTTGAAACGTCTCAGTGCGATTGGTACAACGGTCTCATTTCCACATCAGTGAAGCAGATCATAACATGGGTTTGAGGGTTTAAAGATATTCTGCTCACTGTTGAGGGTGTGTGTCTTCATGTAAATGCCCATTTGTGGCCTGATCAGATCCTGGAGAGAGTCCTTTACAATGTAAATTGTTGTTGTGTGGACTGTGGAGGAAGGGTATTTTGTTCTGGGTATTTAGGGGAAGCTGGCAAAATGTTCAGGGGGGTTCTTAAGCAAAGTTTATACTCGAACGTCAGACCTACGCCATAGCCTACGTGCCGGAAGGCGAAGTGCAGTGCCTTTAACACACACTATCTTGAATACCCCTTCCGAGCGGTATTCAGGGCTAAGTGTTCTGGAACCACTCTGGCTGGAAATAAGCATTACTGAACTAGTGTAATTTAAAATAAGGCAGAAGAATCAAAAATTGACCCAAATTACATGATTATTTTCAGACATAATAGTTAAATACAATTAAAATATCCAACAAGGTTTTCCTTTTGATCTTTTGAAGTCAGATAATATTGCACAACGTTGAAATAATGTTAACAATTACAAACAGGAGTTCCGGAAAGACGGAACGTGCCTTCGTCAAGACCCTTGGACTCCACCATTGGGTGGTCAGTGGTTCTTCTTCTCTCACATTTTTCACCACCATACACCAGCGGACATTTAACACACAGTGAAGTTATTACCCAACAGCTAAACACAAACCTGTGAGTCAACATCGACACATACGCGAGATAAGATATATGATAAGATATATGAGCAACTTTACAGAAAACAATCTCTGTTTACTGCCACAATTAAACATCAGAATCACAGTTTATATTAATAAAGCAGGATGAATTCAGGTCGGTTGGGAGTGCTTAATTGATCCTGAGACTGTCTCTTATCAAAGTGAAATGTGATCTAAAAGTATTTTGGTGAGATTCACAAACACTGTCAGCACTTGACGCTCTGATGTGTATAAAGCATCACGCTCATACTGTAAACACAGATGTTTTACTCATCTGTCAATTGAAACAAACACACAGACGCTAAAGTTCATTTCAGTGAAAAGCGGGTCAGATCTAAAGTTCAGTTCAAGTTTATTGTAGTTTACTAAAATTACAATTTTGAAAATGTTTCTGTTCATTGTAATCAAATCAAATATTGACCAAACAATTATCGGAAAAACTTAATCTAAATGAAAAATTTAAATGTTGCCTCAAAAATAGACTGAAATAATTTAATAGCACTAAAATTAAGATAATAAAAATAAAATAAATATTAATTAATCGTATATAACAACATCAAAAAATAAAATGACAAAAATCATACACCAAAATTACTAAAACTTTGACTAAAAGTATTGTAAAAACTAAAAACAAAAGCTAATTTGAAATATTTATAAAACTAAATTAAACTCAAATTAAAACTATTATAACTATACAGTTCCCGTCATCCTCTGCTGCAGCATCTCACAATTTTCCACTTGTTTGTCCATCAGATATCTAAACCACATTTAAGCGCGTAATCCAGGCACCTGTGGACGTGTTCCAACATCTGATTTCTATAAAGGAAATAATTTATATTTCCTCAAGCGCATTGCATCATAGTGTTCCATTATTGTTTCCCAGAAACCCTTAACATCTCATCATGAGGACACCAGTGCTCGAGGAAAATTACTACTACAGTTGACATATTCAACAAAATTTATAAGCTCAGTCAAAAACATCTTGTGACTGCTAACAAAAGCGGTTTACTTCTTTTATATAATTTGGAAAATCTTTGCATTTGTTGGCATGTGCTGCACAAAAGGCCCATTCAGCGCAGAGACGTCTGCACATGTTAGTTACATTTTTAGAGGAATTTAAGCCTCTATAAGCGGTGAGCTGGTTTTGGCCGTCCTCACTTGTAACAGAAGTAATGAATAAACAGTGATATTCATACATGGCAGGCAAACTATTTATAACTCTGAAGATAGTACCCGAGTTTCTCTTCAAACGTAAGAAAAGCACAAGGGTTCTCCAGAATTAAATAAACACATCTCTCCTCAATGTCAGAGAAGGAGCTCAGTGAACTAAACACAAAACCACAAGAATTACTGCGTTAGACTCGCACAAACATAAACTCTCGGTTAAACACCTTTTTGCCACTTCAAACTTAAATGCATTTTATGGCAACTCTCGACGTTACCACAGTTTATAAAGAGGAATTGATTTGTTTAAACCTATTCATCTTCAAACCTCATCTACCACTACTTTGCATAGAGAGGAATAACAAATAAATGAGGTTACAAAACCACAGAGATGAAACTGAGATTGAGGACCCTCCATGAGAAGACTGTTATAATGATGCTGAAGATAAAAGAGTTTACTGTAAATATAATCCACCGTGATTGTCCCAGTCAAGAATTCAAAAAGTGACAAATCTGCATTTTGACAGCATGAGTGATAATTTAATGGATGTTAATGTCAAGAGTTTCTCTTAACAACACTTTTGTCTGAACCCGCTTCTCCCTTTCCATGACTTTCCTGTCATCCGTGACTACTGGAAAACGATTTGGTTTGGTTTTGAGTCATTTAAAGAGATTGCGCTGTCAAGGGGGTTATATCTATTAAAAACATTGTATTCAGCATAACACATTTTAATCAATTGATCATTTCATGACCTTTTAGAGTCTGGAAAAAGTCCTATTTCAGATCCTTTGTAAAACAATCTACGCACTTTCCTGCAAAACACAAGACTATAAATCACAAATCGTGACAAGTCGAAGACACATTTATCCACAACATTAAACTACACGAGCTGAATGCGTTTTTAAGGTGACAGGTGTGTTACACACGCATACACAACGATCAAACCCTGACCTCTTAACAACACAGCCTACACAATCCACATCTGCTCCCACTACTCAACATCACACCAACCGTTACAACCATCACAACACTACACAACTCGGGTCTGCTGTATGACACATGGACATCACACTGAAGTCAAACTCTTGTTTATAAACATCAAGTTTCTGCAAAACTTTCGCTGTCTGTGGTGACTGAACGTTTAAAACCCACGAACTCTCCTCACAGATCAACACATTCACATTAAAAACTGCAGGAAAACAACAGTTATGGTGTTCAATCATGAAACGTTACCTCAGATCAGAGCTGATATTAATAATAAAACATACTCACGTCCTCGAATAAAGAGCCGACGTTTGCGGTGACGAGCAGGATCCCCGCGCCCGGTTCTGTCAGCTTCTCCGCCATCGTTACAGATCTCAGTTCCCCGCAAATCAGACAATTTCGGCTATTTATGGGCTGAATAGTGTTTTACAATCGAGTGAGGGCTCGTCGCGTCAAACGCTCGCGTCGCGATCAGCTGGGCTCGTGCATGCTCGGGTGCGCGAGCGCGGTCGGTCCTCGCGGCGTCTGGCTTTACTTTCTCGCCGCCACAGACATGACAGGGAAACTTTAATCCGACGCGAGCGGCGGTCACTGGTTCGTTTCAGCGCGACGCGTGTCTTCAGACGCACGCATTGCTCGGGTTTGTTGAGGGAGGACGCGCCGCCGCTGAAGTGGGTCCCGCACTGCCGTGACGTCACGGACTCGAGGGAAAGATGCGGATCTTAAAAGGGCGACGCGCGGTGTGCTTGGCCCCTTTAAGAGTTGAGTGCTCAGTGACGTCACGCCAGCGGAAAAACTCACATGTTTTTTATTTTATTTTTATTAAACACGTGGTCAAGTCAACTTTACTTATATAGCACTACGAACAATACAATTACAAACAACTTAACATTAGATGTACATTTAAAAATGTAGGCTATTACATTTACACAAAGTAAATACATGTGTGGGTCTGAATTTTTTTTTTAATAAATCTAACTAATATAACAATTTACATTAAATGAAATAAAAGAAAAGAAAAGAAAGAATCAAACAAAATCAAACAGGTATGAGTGCACACACATACACTGCACACACAGGCAATTGTGACTGACTTTAAAGATTTAAAGTTGTTAGAGGTAGCAAAATTATCAAAAAAATATTTATTCCTATAACAATATTTCAATGTTTTCACAGAAACTTATGCACTTATGTACAAAGAATATTTCATTAAAAATACTATATTTATGCTACTGTATTGACAGTGTTCATTTCTGTTTGATTAAATTGATCTCTCCATCAACTCAATAACTCACTGCAGCATTGGATTTTTAACATTGTTTCATGTATACAGCATTGATCGATCTAAAATAACTTTTTCTTTTTGAAGCAGCATGAACTAAATATAATCAGTGTTGTCTTGGGAGACTGCATCTATTTATTTATAAGATATTATTTATTATAATGATATTACATTTCTGTACTTTCCTGTTTTTCTACTTTGCTCATTGCACATTGTGAAAAGCGCTGTATAAATAAATTGAATTGAATAATTACAGCACAATTTGTAAGCTGTCTTCCAGTGTATGCTGTATACTGTTATAGAGACTGAAGTGACATCATCATGATGCTTTCAGTTCACATGGTGAATGCACCTGTTGATTGTCAACACAATGGAATGTTGCCGCAAGTTTGGGAAATCGTTTATTGAAGCGCACAAGATATCGCATTTGACAAGTCCAGTTTAATGTACATGGTCTTTGACAGCATGTGTTACAGTCCAATGCACAGAGTTGACACAAATCAAATACAATGTAGGCTACACACATAAGTGACCCTGGATCACAAAACTAGTGTTAAGTAGAACGGGAACCAAATACATTGTATGGGTCAAAATGATCGATTTTTCTTTTATGGCAAAAATCATTAGGAAATAAATTAAAGATCATGTTCCATGAAGATATTTAGTAAATTTCCTTGAGTTGATGGCCTGCCAGAATGCCCCTGAATGACAACTTCAAAGGCCATTTTGTCAATATATATATATTTTTTCACTCTCAGATTCCTGAGTTTTAAACGGTTGTATCTCGGTCAGATATTGTCCTATTCTAACAACTCATACATCAATAGAAATCTTATTTATTCAGCTTTCATGTTATGTAAACATCTCAATTTCGAAAAATGTACCTTTGTTGTCCGGGGTCACATATGTGATGCGTTCAGGTTTTGTGTGCACTGTGCAAAAGGTCTTAAACGTGTCATGTGACTCATCGACATTCTGTTGAGTAAATGCGATTATCACACTACAACACCGTTTACAACAGCTGTGACTGGCAGCGCATGAGTTCAGTATCTATCTGTGTGTGTGTGTGTGTGTACTTGTGCAACTCCTCAATGGATGTTTTTTTCTGGAAAACCTGGAAAAGGGAAATTGTATGGACCTGGAAAAATCTGTTTTTTTGCAAATTCTGGAAATGTGGGGAAAAAACAATCAAACAATGATGTCAAATTCAAAAGACTCACGACTTAAGTACTCGATGTTAGACTCGTTTTATATTGCTTGTAAAGTCAAAGCATGAGTTTCATATGTAGATAACAGAGTGACAGAGTCGAGGCTTTGAACTTAAGCCTGTCCTTGAATCACATACCAGAATTTACAGCTCTTCTTCTTTCTCATTAAAGTAACAGTAACAGCGAGTGGAACATTAGCAGGTCTACAGAGATGTGAAAAATGGCCGTTGTTGGAGAATCAAGCTGTTGTAGGGTCTGTGTACTTGTGAACGGGGGGAAACAGAGTTAAATATAGAGTGTGTAAGATGGGCCGTGTCTCTCTGTGTACACACAGATAACATTCCCAGGTAATGTGTTCCATACACCACAAATACTACACTGGAGCAGGATATCCCAGAGAGAAGCACACAGTGGGAGGGGGGAAAGTTTATTTTGGTACGACTGTATGTGTGAAAATACAGAGAGAGAGAGAGAGAGATCTGTGGCCGGTCGTCATCTACTGGCCTAAAGCAGGCAGGATCCGCTCTCAAACTCCTCCCCCAAATGCTTGAGTAATGGAACAACTGATGGAGGAATTCCATTCTGGGAAAAAAAACATGAACTTTGACCTCTCTCCCCGGACTGATCAAATTTAACCATCCAGGAATAGAAAACCTGGAAATGTGAAGCAAGCGTTTGCTGGCTATGAAGAAACGCCTGATTCAGCCCTTCACGAGCCATAACAAACACACTTTCAGTTGAGATTCTGAGTCAGAATTTGAGTAACGTGGGAAGTTTGGTTTCATTCGGGACACATGTTTTGTGCTTCCTTCTCGTCTCCACAAATACGCCACACGCTTTTCTCTTGAAACATCAGTTTTATGTGAGTGAAGAATATCATTTTGTCTTTCCCCAGCATCTCTGTTAATTCTTTGTTTTTAAGTCGACATTAAAATGTCTAAATTTATTGAAACTAAAAATGCAAACGTTTGGCAATCAGTGGTCAGATGTGTAAAAGATCAACACAAGACCATCGACAGCTCAAAGTATGTAGAGAAATGTGCTAACGTCACAATGGGTGAATAAAGAAGTATGAAAGACAACACTGTTACTATTAGTAAACATGAAGAACTGAAGACAGGAGGAAACTGAAGTGAAGTCTGTGGAGGTTGGTGCTGTTTCTGTCTTTCTGCTCTGAAGAATCTCACATTACAAACCAGCAGCTGACACATTACATTCATCCAAATTTTCGTCTGTTGTGTGTTACCTGCAACTCAATCCCTCTCTAGTGCTGTGAACAAGAATTGAGCTTCACATATAATCACAGATCATTAAAGTTTCGTTATTGCTCAGAGGTTTCTCTATAATAGTTCAGGAGATTTGAAGGAGTTCCCAGTTGTGTTTCAGTATTATTTGTCTCAGATATTTCTCTCAGCAGAAAGTGTAATTGTGTAGACACATGAAGAGTCTGGAGGTGTAAATGAATGTAGATCGTAGAGGTCAAATAATCTGGATTTGGGTAAATTTGATGAGAAATGTTTGAGTTTATATTGAGATCTTAAATCATATTGACTTTTGATTGCAGACGAGGCAAATCTAGCACTTGACCCTTAAGGAACAAAAGAATATGGCATTATACTGCAAAATGTATGATATGCATATATGTTAAATAATAGATTTCTATATATTAGAAATTGGTGATTATATTTTTCAATGCAACGCAAAATATTCATGGACCATTTATTTTCCTCTTTTATGCTTAAAACAAAATTGTAAAATAAAACTACGGTAAATTACTGCTGCGAAGTTACAGCAAAGTTATGCAGTGTACTTTATTTTATGAAACCTTGCTACGCATATGGAACAATTGTTTTATAAAAGCAATAAGCCCCGCAACGCAGTGGGTTACAGTCCATTTTATAACAGCTGAAGGGGTTTTAATTACTCCACTTTACGTCGTGCCACATCGCACGTATTGCTTTATTCATAGGAAATATATTTTCTTTCCGTTAGGGGAAACTTTAATGATAGGGACATTTGTGAGCCATTTTCTATTTAATCTCACTGATGTCTAGCAGAAATAACTGAGATATTAAAGAGATCTCAGCTGTTCTTAAGTTTTTCTTACACTTACACTGGTGTTTAAGTCTTGAACAAACATGTTGAGGTCTGAAGGGTTTCTCCCTCTCTGTGTGTCTTTATTCTCACAGCAGAGGATCTAATTAACCTCACATGTGATTTTAAAAAGCTGCTGTTTCCACCTTTAGATGAGCCATAAATCTCTGACATATTTCTGATATTCCTCTGGGTGTGAGAGGGGTGGAGTGACTGTCCTATTTCAGCTCTCACAGGACACCCCGATAATATCACCCGTTTTTGGACAGAAAATTAAAATTGCGACCTATATTTATACTCAACGCATATCCAGATACAGCACAATCCATGGATCAGGTCATCATGGGTTAACATATCCTGCTCAAATTTCATTCTAAAATGAAAAAAGACCTTTGACCGCTTTCATGAAGGCGGCTTGAGCTTAGTCCCAGACTAAAGTGCATGTTTGAGTTGTGTTAACTTAAAATAGTAACTATGTCAGAAAATGTGTCAGTGCCGCACACCAGTCATGTTTTTTATCAAGGTGTTTTTATCAAATCTGTTTAAATGTCCTCTGAGAGAGAAAAAGAGAGAGAGAGAGAGAGAGTTTGGAAGAGAGAGAGAGAGAGAGAGAGAGAGAGAGAGGAAGAGGGTGATAGAAAAAAGAGAGAGAGAGAGAGAGAGAGGGGAAGAGGGTGATAGACCTTTAAAATCTGATTTATTTTACAATAAATATTTCAAAAAAATACAAAAAAATTAAAGAAAAATCAAGTAAAATAATTTCATATACTGAACAATTTACAACTCAACTTCTCTTTTATAACACTCCAAAACTTAACTGATAACCTTGCCCTTCATTGGGCTTACACAACACACCTTCTGTTCCCCACATAAAAAAAAGGTCTCAATATCTTTTACCATTTCATAATAGGCGAACTCCAGCATCAAACGTCCCTTTATAAAACCTTTTAACATCTGTACTGGATCTACTCCACTTAAATTTAGAATCCTGTTTTTCCTGGTTAACCAGATCGCCATCTTTGCTTTACCAAAGATAAAGTTCAATAATATTACTTTTTGTTTATTTGTCGCCCTATATTTTGGGCCAAATATAAATAACCCATTAGTAAACAAAAACCCTAACCTTTGGCAAACATTTTTTAACAACCAAAGAAGTTCACTTAGTCTCGAACATTCAACAAAAAGATGGTTAACGGTTTCAGAGTCCCCACAAAAGCTACACTCTACACTATGCAAAGGATTCAGATGTGCTTTGTACCTGTTTGTGGCTATTGCCCAATGTACAATCCGCCACTGAAAGTCCCCTAGTCTTTTTTCAATAGGCTTCTTGTACAGGGACCTCCAACTACCTTTCGGGGAAGATCCATGCTCAGTAACTCCAATCCATTTTGACTCGATCACATTGTCCAGAGCTCTTAGATTAAGAATTTTAACACAAAACATGTACAGGGCTTTCTTGGAGAAAAGTTCAAAATTGCCAGGTTCAGGTGTTCTAAAAGTCAGTAGGCTCCCTTCAGTCTCTTCCCAATCTTCCACTTCTGCAGACACACGAATCTCAGGGAAATATCCATCAAAGTTCTCCAACTGTGCCAGCTGAAGACGGAATTGGTTCTTTATTTCTTCCAGCAGTCTTTGAAGAACTCGAAGAGACCGAACGTCTGTTCTCAGATGCAATTCTTCTGCTGTAATCCACTGATTGTTAATTTTTAAATGTCCAATTTTACAAATGCCAGCTTTTATCAAGTTATTTCGTAAAGTAACAGAATTCAGTAGATCAGTAGACAACAATCTGTTAAAGAACAAAGGTTCTTCCATAGTCCAGACGCTAACTCTTTCCACAGAAAAAATATGCCACACTTGTAAAGCTGAAGCATAGAAAGACGTAAGTCCGTTAAGGTCCATGTTCTTCAAGTTCATTAAAAACAAATGTCTGTCAAGACCCAAACGACCAACCCTCTGCAAGAGGGCACATGCCACTTCCATCCAGTTCTGATCTTGATGGTAAAGAAACCTTTGGACAGTCTTTAGACGGAAAGCCGCGTATCTGGATTTTAATTCAATTAGGCCTTGTCCTCCTTCATGAACTGGTAGGTACAAAACTGCCTCTTTCACCCAGTGCTTTCCAGACCAGAAAAAATTAACAAGAACTCTCTGGATCTCCACAAAAAAGTCCATTGGTGGATCCAGAACATTCAGCCTGTGCCACAGGGTAGATGCCACTAAGTTGTTGATAACCAGCACTCTTCCCCTATATGATAGTTGAGGCAGCAACCAGTTCCATTTAGATGACTTAGCACATACTTTATCCTTTACATTTTCCCAATTCTTTTTTTTAAACTCTTCACTTCCTAAATAAATCCCTAGAAATTTAATTCCTATTTTACCCCATTTTAAATTTTCAGGAATAACTGGTAAGACCTCTGTTGAATGTTCAATGCACCACAAAGCTTCCGTTTTACTCCAATTTAACTTGGCAGATGATGCCTTTTGTATAAACAAAGACACTTCTTAATTATATTTACTTCTTTTTGATCCTTAACAAATACAGTGATATCGTCTGCATATGCTGTCAGCTTCATTTCATTATAGATATTGTTTCCTACACATATACCAGAAACCTTTTTTCTAAATAAACACAGCAAAGGTTCTACTGCTATTGCATACAACTGACCAGACAAAGGACATCCCTGTCTGATTCCCCTCTGCATTTGTATTGGTGGGCTTAAACCTCCTCCAATTTTCACTAAACACGAAGCCTTTGTATACAAAGTCTTAATCCAGGAACAAAAACCATCACCACAACCAAAAGCTTTTAAAGTTTTAAATAAATACTCATGATCTACACGATCAAAGGCCTTCTCTTGATCTAAGGATAGAAGACCCAAATTGATACCATTTAATTTACAATAATCAAGTAAATCCCTCACTAGAAAAATGTTGTCATAAATAGTTCTATTTGGAATACAATATGATTGGTCTTTATGAATGATGTCCCCCAACACACACTTCAATCTATTGACCAAGACTTTTGCCAGAATTTTATAGTCAGTGGTGAGAATGGAAACGGGTCTCCAGTTCTTCATGAGACTTATGTCTCCTTTCTTGGGAATAAGAACAAGAACAGCCCTCTGACAGCTCCTAGGAAGATTTTGCTCCTCATAGCATTTCTGTACAACCTCGTAAAAGTCTTTACCGATGATTCCCCACATGGCTTTATAGAATTCCCCCGGCAGACCATCGATGCCTGGTGCACGACCAGGTTTCATCTGTTGTACAGCTTCAGTCAATTCTTGAAAAGAGAAAACACTGTCCAAGTTTGCCTGTTGTTTTCCATTAAGAGTCGGAAGTTGTTCAAGCAAGTCCGATGTACTCTGTGAATCACAGTTTTCAGCTCAAAAAAGTTCTGAATAAAAGTCCACAGCAATTTTCCTCATGTTTTTTGGGTCAGACGTTTTAGACCCATCTGGTAATGTCAGACAATGCATTACATTCTGCTTTTTTGAAACTTTTTCAAGATTAAAAAAATATGTAGTTGGTGCATCCATATCATGGACTGACAAAAAAAGTGACCTTATAAGTGCTCCTTTAGCTTGCACTTGCAGTAGGGAGTTAAGAGTATTCTTTCTCTCACATAAGTTCTCAGCCATCACAGTGTTTGATTGCAGCACCATATTAGATGTAATTTTTACTATTTCCTTTTCTAATTCAATGATTTTTTTCTTAATCTGTGTAGTAGAGAAAGAAGAAAACTGTTGACAAAAAATGCAAATTTGAGTTTTTCCCAATTCCCACCACTGAATTAGGTTTTCATATTCACCTTTCTGTGAAACCCAAGATCCCCAAAAGTATTTAAATCTTTCAATAAATTCTTTCTCCTGTAACAAACGAACATTCAATTTCCAGTAAGGGCTTTTGCACTTAGTCTGTGATAAGGTCAAATTACAAGTAACAAAATGATGGTCTGAGAAACCACATGATGCAATATTCGCAGCCACAATCCTATTATTAGTTTTTTTACAAACATAAAATCTATCTAATCTAGCTGCACTTATTCTCTCTTGTGAAATTGTTATCCAAGTGTATTGTTTAACTTTTTTATTCCTCTCTCTCCACACATCCAACAAATCATTTTGAAAAGCAATTTTTTTTAGAAAAGCAGACGATTCAAAATCTGGTTCAGTATTATTCCTATCCAACATAAAATCAACTGTACTATTCCAGTCACCTCCTACTATTAGGAAATCATCTGCATTCACAATTTTCAAATATTCATTCAGTTTTTTAAATAGAATTATTCCATCTGCACTTCTGTTTGGAGCATAAATATTAACAAATATGAACTTATATTCGTCAATTGTAGCTTTTACAACAAGAAGGCGACCTTTTTCTAATTCTAATTTTGACACTATATCAACATTGAGGTAAGGTGAAAAAAGTATGGCTACCCCAGCACTTAAATTTGTTCCATGACTTAAAGAGTAACTGCCCTCCCAACACTATCCCCACTCTGTCTCATTGCTCTCGTCGCTATGTGTTTCTTGTAAAAATATTACATGCGATTCTTTAAGCTTAAGGAACTCAGTTAGTAAACCTCGTTTTTCTCTATTCCTCGCACCATTTATGTTTAGAGTACTAACTCGTAAAGTTTGCATGTTAAAGGTGTGGAAAAGAAACAAAAAAAGTGAAAGACAGAGAAAGAGATATATAAGAGCAGCACCCATACCCATGTGAACCTATTTATTCTTTTTCTTTCCTTTTAGACTTTTACGAACTACTGTAGCCATTTTTTTCAAACAAAATCTTTTTTGTTTTGATATGACATCACATCCTACACTTTGCTGTACAGTCATAACTGACCTCAAGAATTTAACGGCATCCGGAAAAAGCTTCAAAACATCCACTTTCTGTCCTTTTGTTTGATCCAGAAAGTCATTAAATTCTTCCGCAGTATACAAATCTTTAGATGTTTGACTCAACTCAAACTTCGAAACTTCTGAACAACTGTCACTGTCACATCTTGATTCATCAACACACACCTCATCCTCCTCACCAAACTGTAAACCACTTCCACTTGCCATTTCAACTTCCATATCATTGCCACATATCAACCTGATCGCACCCAATTGCGTATAAATAACACGCTTTTGCATTATCGTCTAATACGTACGGCAAATTGCGATTTTGCGTGCATATGATACGCCAATGAGTGCTTGTACCTGGGTGGAGAGCAGCCATTTTAAAACGTACATGAAGAGGAAACACTGAAATAATTAAAATAATAAGGTTAGGTTTAGGGTTTGGGTTAGGGTAGAGGTTATAATATGCACGGATGCTAACATTAGGTTTAGGGTTTGGGTTAGGGGACAGGGTAATGAGACAAATTGCTGTTTAATATGCAAACGCGCTAATTGGCGTATCATGTGCACGCAAAAAAAGGCGTATTTATGCACGCAAAATCGCAATTTGGCGTCCTTATTATACGATAATGCACAGCGCGTGTTATTTATACGCAATTGGTGCGAATGGGCTGCACATATAGTACTCTGCTCAGCTCCTGAAACCCCAAGCACTATCGGAAAAGAAGACTCCTTGTCTGACTCGGCCTGTCCTTCTGAAAGCTGTATGCTCTCAAGGGAACTAGTACATCCACTGTTAGTTGAACTTTTATCCTGAGTCTCCTCGGTTTGTTTTTTGTTTTGTACTTTTTGCTTTTTATTTTTCGGTTGTGTATACGTTTCTTTTACCACTGTGTGTCTTTTTTCGATTTTATCACTAGTTTTTCCAAGTTCCGACTGATTTCTCTTTTCGTTGCTTTCCGTCTCTGCGCTTTTCTCCTCATTTTGTTCTCTATGAGGACAAAACAATTTCTTGTGGCCTAAATCTCCACATTCAAAGCATCGCATACTTTCCGTTGTTGCGAAGATCATGTAAGAGCTTTCCTCGTGTTGTATACGAAAAGATACTTCCAAAAACTTTGTCGGTGCTTGCAAAAACATAAAAACCTGTCTCCGAAAAGACGTTACGTGCTTTAGTGCGCTGTTCTTACAGCCGAGTGGAACAGTTTTAATTGGACTCGCAAATCTTCCAAAGCGACTTAGTTCTTTTATTATCGCTTCATTCTTTATGAACGGGGGCGCGTTCCAGATTATGACACGCGTCGCAGGAGAACGCAAAGGTGTCACCTGCACAAACGTGTCCGCCATTTCAATTCCATTCTCTACAAGCACATTAACAAACTTCTCTTCTTCCAGAAACACAACGACGGCCTTATTCATCATAGACGCTGAAATTATTTTATCATGGCCAACAACCCTTCCCATGGCCATAAGTACATCTTCCACCGTACAAATTTGATCTGGAAAACACTTGCATCCATTTCCAATGGAGAAAACCGGCGTTCCCTCATTTGCGGGTGAGGCCATGTTTAACGTCTATGCAAATGGACACCAGATCTTACCACTTCACAATTAAACCCAGACTAAGGTGAGAAAAAAGACAGAGAGAGACAGATAGAGAGAGAGAGAGAGAGAGAGAGAGAGAGAGAGACAGACAGATAGACAGATAGAGAGAGAGAGAGAGAGAGAGAGAGAGACAGATAGAGAGAGAGAGAGAGAGAGACAGATAGACAGATAGAGAGAGAGAGAGAGAGAGAGAGAGAGAGGGAGAGAGAGAGAGAGACAGAGAGAGAGAGAGGGAGAGACAGAGAGAGTTTCTTAATTGACAAAGAAACAAGCCAAAAGAAAAGAAAGCTCTACTCATGCTTTGTTGACTTGATGTTGACTGATGATGATGATGTTGTTTGACTCAATCTGGCATGAGGGACTTTTTCTTCAGTTGATTCAATGCGGCATCAGAGGAAAAACCTACGACATCATCAAATCAATGAACACCAATAACACATTTACAGTTAAAATTGGCAACAAGCACACAGACTTTCTCTCCCAGAGTCGTGGAGTGAGACAGGGCTGTAGTCTAAGTCCTACACTATTAAACAATCAATTATAGAACCAATGGCGCTGTATGGAAGTGAGGTTTGGGGTCCTCTCGCCAACCAAGAGTTCAGCAGATGGGACAAACACCCAATAGAGATTCTGCAAACAGAAATGTGTAAAAACATTCTACGGGTACAGAGAAAAACTCCAAACAACGCCTGCAGAGCAGAATTAGGACTGTATCCTCTAATCATTAAAATACAAAAAAGAGCTTTAAAATTCTACACACACCTTAAGAACAGCGACACAAACACACTCCATCACAAAGCCTTAAGTCATCAAGAGCTGAGCCCAGAGAGAAACCCCTTCATCCAACTGATCTCACAACTAACTCTACAACCCCAAACATGCCCAAGTCAACGCCAAACCCCAGCCAGACTAAACCAAATGATGAAAAGACAAAAAGAGAAATATCTCAAACACTGGACAGAAGCAACAGCTCAGCAAAGTAAAGTGGAATGCTATCTGTCACTAAAGAGAGAATATAAAGTGTCAGAATAGCTCACAAGCGTATCAGACCCTAAACTAAGAAAAGTGTTGAGCATGTACAGACTCAGTGATCACCAGCTCACTGTAGAGACGGGCAGACACAGACACACATGGACACCGAGAGAAGAGCGACTGTGTCCACACTGCACACACAATCAAGTGGAAACAGAGCTGCACTTTCTCCTCTCCTGTCCCAACTACACACACATCAGAGAAACATTCTTCCCCCAGTTTACAAACTTACACAAAGACTTTGACCAGTTTCAACAAAAGGACAAGATCTCATACATACTGGGAGAAAAGTCAAGAAGCTCAAACCTGGCTGCAAGATATGTCAAGTCCTGCCACGACCAAAGAACAAGCAGCACAACACAACACAACACTGACAGAACAACACACACAAACTGACACTATCACCCTTATTGAGAACTTTAATTAAAACTGTTTTTCTGTTTATATTGAGATGTATATATATATAGATTTTTACTTATAGACTTTTAATTTTATTCTATCTTATTTTTGATCTTAATCTGTATTTCTGCATGTTTATATTTAATCTTGTGCTTTGGCAATGTACATGTTCTTTTATCATGCCAATAAAGCTCCTTTGAATCTTGGAACTTGAAAAGAGAGAGAGAGAGAGAGAGAGACAGAGAGAGAGAGACAGAGAGAGAGAGAGAGAGAGAGACAGAGAGACAGAGACAGAGAGAGAGAGAGAGAGAGAGAGGGAGAGAGAGAGAGAGACAGAGATTTCTGCATGTTTATATTTAATCTTGTGCTTTGGCAATGTAAATTTTCTTTTATCATGCCAATAAAGCTCCTTTGAATCTTGAATCTTGAATCTTGAGAGAGAGAGAGAGAGAGAGATAGAGACAGACAGACAGAGAGAGAGAGAGAGAGAGAGAGATAGAGACAGACAGAGAGAGAGAGAGAGAGAGAGAGAGAGAGAGAGAGAGAGAGAGAGAGAAACCAAGCTTAACCTGTTTAACCTTTCTGTTTAAATGTTCTGCATGTGTGTAAACATTTATAAAAGATGAAATCTGAAGCTCTGCGTGTATTACATTCACTGGGCTCATGTTGATCAGTGACAGAGTCTTGTGTCTGGAATCTAGATATGCCACAAGTCCATGAAGGACCCCACAAGCCAAATGAACCCCCCACAAATCTCTTTGATATTCTCATCTCAGTGTAATCAGTGTAAAGAGATTTATTTCACCTGTTTTATCAACTGCCAATAAGTGATTAAAGTAAGTGATTCACCCACAAAAGTATAGGCGACCTTTAACTCGTACATAAAGTACACAAGGCCAGAGTTTATACCTAATAAAACCACGAACAGATCTGATTGGGCAGCATGAGCAAACAAGCATTACAATCACACCATCAAAATGAAAGTTTACAACTATATTTCATTAAATCTTAAAACCACGAGTTCACAAGTTCTGTACATTTAAACACAACACAAGTGACGTCACTCTCTCCGGGAGCGCTCCTCAACAGACCCATCAGTACTTATCATCAAAAGATCTTAGAACATAAAAACTTGAGCTGTTTTCTGTCATTGTGAGGGTGGACAAAACCTCGAAAGTGACAGAAGTGTTTATCATATGATATCTTTAAGCTCTATTTGTCTGTCTGGGATATTCATGACTCCTCATCAAATCAATAAATCAATATTGACCTTCAAAACTCAAAGCTGTGTATTACCTTTAAATAATCTGCTGAAATTTTGAAACATGACCTACTTAACAATTACTACACACTACTGATGCATACAATCAAATTGTAGATATAAGTAAATTACAATTATTTAAACAAAATGAAAGAAAAATTATATATGCTATTTCATATATCTGAGTGAATGTAAAGGGGTGTGAAAAGTAGTTTTGTATTTTAATATCTGGTACATTTACTGCAATGTTTATTAATATGCAATGTCCCTGTTAGCTAATGAAATAAAATAAAAAATGCAGTTTGACTTTAATATCAGCAGATGGCGCCACTCCAACAGTTTAATGTCAGGAGGAGTCAGCAGTCACAGCTCATGATGTCTTTGTCATCTTAAAAATAATCCTTACCAAAGTAAACACACATGAACAAATATTATCTCTCTGATCTGACATTAACACACTCACACACTTTACCAATGTTCAATAAAACATGGTCACACCGTGGTCATAATAAAATAAAGGTGCTAAACGATGCCATAAGAGAACCATTTTTGGATGTTTGGAGAAAGAATATCTGTTTATCATATTCCCTAAACCTCACAATCACACAACACTTTCTGCTCTTTTAGATTTAAAAAAAGTTCATTCTGTAGATTTATAAGCTTGTTTCTTCATGGGGACCAACAAATGTCCCCACAAGGACAAGCATTTTGGATATTGCCTTCTATGTGGTAAAATGTTGTCCCCATAGGGTTTGCCCTACCCACAAACACACACACACACAAAACCAGAAACAAAAGACTCAAACCGATCATTCACATCTTGAAATAACCCAGCAAAAGGTTCCTTTCAAATGATGAACATGTAAGAACATTTGTATAAATTGTCTTAATGTTAAAAGTTCCTGTGAGTACATCATTGCTGAAGGAATAATTCTAGTCAGCTGCACTGCTGTTTTTATAAGTCAAAATTCTTCTTATACAGATGGATTAGATTGAATCTCGACACACAATCATGCACTCACACACACACACACACACACACAGTCTCATATACAGACACACACACACATGCAGAAAGAGAGAGAGAGAAACAAAGACACACACCTCTCAGGGGGTAACCACAAGCAGAGGCATGCTGTGTTGTTCTCTTACAAAAATGCACTTTCATAAACTAACAGGTTTAAAATTCTTCTGTTTCTGGTTAAATTCTTAGTACCTGGTTACCTCGGTACGTCCTGTGGTGCTGGGTGGTCTCTCTATTGTCTGAGGGGCTTTAAAGTGTCAAGTCTCAGTTCCTCTCCAATGAGAGCAGATGTCAGCCTTTTGACAACACACACACACACGTGCCTGTATCTGTCCATCATGTGTCCTACTACAGGACACAGACAGACACACATGTAAACGCATGATAGATGATTTAATTAAAACATGAACTCTAAATCTGTAATGATGTTGTGTTATTGGCATAAAGAAATGTCAGTACATACTACAAAAAACATGTTATTATGAGCACAGAACTAAAAGAGAACAAACAGACATACATGGAAGAATGAATAAACTAATAAACACTTATAAAAATGATGACATGGGCCGGTTTCCCGGGCAGGGTTTAAGTCGAGTCCTAAAGCAAAATAAAAGTTTGAGCTGTCTAAACTGAAAACAGCTTGAAATGAAAATACATCAGTGACATTGTTTTGTCTCATGTTGCACATAAGTAAAATTTTTCGAAAAGCACGTTTGTAAAAACTACTTCAATTTAACTAAGGCCTAGTCTGGTCTTTATTAGTCCCTGTCCGGAAAACCATCCCATAATGTTCAGTTATGTTTATGGATTTACAGACACAGAGATGAAATACAGCAGAAACACAAACAACGGTTCATTTAAAATTTAATGGTTCAATCCAAAATAAAATCCTGTCATCATTTACTCACCTATGCATTGTTGCAAACCTTTATAAATGTCTTTGTTCAGCTAAACACAAGGGAAGATATTTAGAAGAATGTCAGTAGCCAAACACATCTCATCACACATTGACTGTCATAGTAGGGAAAATCTATTCTATGGCAGTAAATGGGAGATCTGTTTGGTGACTGACATTCTTCTAAATATCTTCCCTTGTGTTTAGGTGAAGATAGAAATGTACACAGGTCCGAGGGTGTGTAAATGACGACAGAATTTTACTTTTTGGTTGAACTGTCCCTTTAAGGTGTCGCCTCATTCTGTGGAGTCACATTCAGCCGGCTCCCCCATCAATGCTTTTTAACTTTGACAGATGTTCATTGAGCAGAGACAGAACAGATCTCAATAAATCTGCCTCTCCTTCATCAACACACACGCTTGTATTTTCTCTCTCTCTTCAGAGCGCTGCAGCATGTGGAGAAACTCAAGGTCTCGGCTCTCTTAAAGTCAGAGACAAGTCAATGTTTACACTGCCGTCTGTTTGCTCGTGTGAACGTCTGAAGAGGATCACAGATTGATGGCAGCTGGGGGTTGGGCTCTGTATTTTCTGTCATCAGGTCAGTAAACCTCATCTGAACCCTGTCCTCCAATGACACTTGTGATCTCGTGAAATCCTCTGAGAACCAGGATGAGTCACGGCCACAACGACACCTCATACTGTTATGAAGATCTGGGGATTCATGTATAATCAAAGTTTTGAAATTTTGGTATTTATAAAAAGTAAGTAAATCCATGACTCTTGACTGTATGTACACACGCTTTGAAGACAAAACCTAGGCAAAGTTTTCTTCATCAGGCTCTGTTGTTGTTTTTATCTGATCAATACTGCATCACATGTGAACTGAATGTCCTTGAATTCCATTGACATGAGCTTCAATAAGAGACGGATCAGATCCGATCAGATCAATACAGTCGACCGGCTCACGGCAGCAGAAGACAAGAGAAGAAAGTCAGCAGGAGAAATCCATACGGCGTGTTGGAGGGCCGCCAGAGCTCTGTTTGTTTAGTCAGAGCCGCACCCTTCATCTGAAAAACTCTCCTTCAACATGTTTCTAATTTACAGACATCTCGAAAACACCAACTAAAGAAGTTAAGAATTTCACAATAAAACTTTGTTCAATGCAGGTTTTTTCTCATGCTTTCGAAATCAGTTTGCAAAAAGCAAGCACGGCATATAAACATGTGAACACATGAATGACTCGGATGCTTGTTGTGTAACACTCCTCAAGAGTTAAATGTTCCCTATGGTTTCACTACAATACCACAAAAACACCACAGTTTAATCCTGGTGTTTGTAGTAAAACTGTGATTATACACACTATCAACAACAGCTCACACATAACACACGACCACTACAACTAGTTTTATCATTATGGGTCATTTTCATCAGCGTTAAGACGTAGTGCTGCTCGATGAAGACAAAAATCTTAATCACGATTATTTTGGCCAATATTGAGATCCCGATTATTAAACACGAGTACTCATTACCTTTCAAAACAACATAGAAAAATAAAAAAATCTTTACTTTTAAACTGTAAATTCAACTGAAAGATAAATGTAAAGATTTATACCACAAGAAAAGAGAGGATCCATTCAAAATGGAACGCAGCACATTAATTGTTTTACCTCGATTATTTGTTTTTGTAATTGTTGAAGGCCAAAACTGACAATAACAATTAATTTTTGATGAATTGCACAGCCCTTTTTAGACGGATGCTACGTTGACATCTTCCACCATAACAGTTATGTCATCATCACTATGGCAACCAAGGGAATGAACACTGACGTGGATAGGACTGATCCGAACAAACAGAGTTCATTTTTTACTTTATTGTAGTGTTTTTATTTTTATGGGCATTTTGTCATTTTATGAATTATTGTTAATGCTGTACGTTTAATTTATTTGTATTTAACTTTCAGCTTTAGTTTAGCTTAGACAATCATTTTGGTTTTCTAATTTGCATTTAGTTCGAGTTTTCTTTAGTAACAATTAGGCCTTTACATTTTTATAAATTTGATTTCTTTTTTTCTGATATATTGCGTGCAGTCAAACAGTTCAAGTCGATAGCGAAACGCCAGCATCGGGAGTGAACGAGTCGAGGATTAAGTGCAGTTTGTGTCCACACAACATAAGTGTGTTTTTAGATCAACAATGCCAAAGGGAACCCGCGGAAACTCAACAACACCTGGAGACACACAAGACTGAGCTCTGGAGAGAAACACTGATCACTTTTTTCCCAACTGATATGAAAGCAGATGGCACGAGACGTCTGTAGGGAGAAACCATCCGGAGCTGAGGAACATCTCACATTTCAATCAGACATCACCCGTCCACACCACGTACTCATGCTTCCTGCGACAGACAACATTAAGATTCATCAAATTTCATATACAAAACAGTTCAGGTCCTGGATGCTGATTGGTCAATAACAGTGATGTATTAATAACTCTGTACAGCAGCCAATCAGAACCGATGGTTTTATGTTTCTGTTATAGCATTAAATGATCGTACCTTAAAGACCCGCGAACTGGAAGTTGCAATCGTTTTTACTTCCGTATTTTCACGCATTTCCGAGTAGATGGAATTTTGAATGCGAAGAACAGTGGGCGTGGATTTCTCTGCGATTTGATTGGATGTATAAAAACATTTTGAAATGAAACTGGCAGCAGGAGTGAACGGATACTCCGCCCAAACCGTCTAGTCAATGTAGTACTGAAGTGCATTTTCAGATTTTAACCAAAGAATATGAGGACACATGAATTTTAAAAAGCGAATGACCCACACTGATAAACTATTTACTTTAAACACAGCAATAATTAATTTGAAAATAGGCATTTGAATTTTGAAGTTCACTGGGACTTTAAAAAAATTCTACAGTTTTTTTTAACAGAAACACTTGAGGTTGTGCTGGAAAATGTCATTGCTCAGATGTGGCTCTTTCATAGCTCAGGAGATTTGACGCCGTGTTCCATTTTGATTTCAAGTATCAACGAAGTCTCAGATGATAATCTCTTTTTCTCAGTAGAAATATCTGACACTAATGTGAGACCATACGTTTGCATTTGCATAATATTTATATGAGGAATAATTAAAAGATTTAAAATGTGATTTTTATAAAGCAACACAGAAATAAAGGCGATTTGACAAAGAGCTACACATCAGTGTGTGCTACGACTGATGAATATGTGACAGATCTGCATTCCTGAGACTGATTTAATCTTGGCTAAAGCAAACACTGCTCTCACAGACACTTACAATCAGAACTTTAGTCAAAGAACAAGAGACGACTTCCGCTCATTTTATAACGTGCTACAAGAGAAGTGAGCCATACATTAAAGTTAAAGGTTAGATGTGTGCAAATGCAAATGTTTAACAGACCGTATAAAAGCAGAACAATTTTACAGGTATTTTAAGTTGCTTCACGTTAAGCCACAACAGAAACACTTGTTGCCTTGTGAATATAGATGACCTATTTAAGGACCGAGACCCTGACCTTAGAACTGTGTGCATCTATAAACACATAAACGTTCTACTATACAGTAGAAAGACAACAGCATCAAGAGTTTAGATAAAAGCTGCATCTGTTCTGTATAGGGCTGTGTGACATAAAAAAATGTGATGGCATGCTGAATAAATACAATACGATATTTATTTTTCTATCTGCATCAACTTAAAATTTATAGTCTATAGACAACTTCGCAAGATGTAGACACTGGTGCCGTAGCATGCCCGTTTCAGATTTATTTATGTTTTAAAGCGGCCGTGCAACGGTGTTTCATGCATTCTGACTTCTTTACAATGTTAAACGTGCTGTCTAATTATGCTTAACATGGTCGACCTGTCAAAAAACGAGTTGGGCGTATTACGTTGTATTTCTCTGTGTGATACACTCCCACAATGATTGATCAGGATTCTGAAAGTTTTTTTCGAACATATAAAACTGTTTTGTAACAACTTGTCTGAGTACCTTATTTGACAATTCTCCCGGAAAAGGAGACATCACGCCCACACGGCCACAGGAGAGCAGGAGAAGGAGCATCCGCAGATTGAAAGCAGGATAGAGAGCATATGTTTGTGAAGTTCATTTGTTTGTTTGTTGACTTCATTTGGGTGATGAATGTTATATAAACGGTGGATTTGGAGATTGTTTGAAACTGATATATGGAGCCGTCCCAGCACTAAAAGATGCCTGGTGAGTGACACTGATGTCTGTGTTTTGTTGGCAATGCGTGCGCACGTGCTTTGGTTCAGTCTACCCCTCCCCCCCGCACGCACCGTATGTTTTCGGAAACAATCGTAAAGCTGTATCTATCTTTTATAAATGTGATCAAACTAAATACTCTTCGAAGATACAAAGTATGCAATACTACTCTATAGGTACTCAAGATTAAAATGAGATTGGCAGAAACCCTGTGTGTTCACCCGCTTTAAATCTCACATATATAATTGAAACATGGGGTGATCGTTTAACATTTTGACTCAGTTAAAAATGTTCTGCAAGTTGCATTTTGTTCAACCATTGTGTGGTGTTAAAAGACTGAAACAGGAAGATCTTTTGGACCAGCTTTGGATCAGTGTCGTTTACGCCATCCAAAGGGGTCTATACATAACATTTTGAATTCTTAAAGGAATACTGTTATTGACAGATGTTGGACATTTTCTATACCTCGATATATTGCACAGCCTTAGCACTGTATATAAATGCAATGTTTCAGACAGAGATGGCACTGCAACATGTTATAATCTACGTTTAGTCCATTAAGTGTTGAAAAACAACTGACATTTTTATACCAGACAGCTCCAAATTTAACTTGTTATAAGCTTATTGTTGCGAGTTAGAATGTTCTTGCTTAAGAAGTGATTTTCGTTCTTGTTTTACCCATTAAAAGTGCCAGATTGCAGTTTTAATGAGGGTTCAGCTTCAGCATTCTTCACACCTCATGCTTACATAACCTTGTGTGTTGTGAAATGGAGCCAAATAACATTGCCTGCATGCAAAAGAACATTCCAGAACGGTTACGGCTTTCATATTTTATTATATTTACAGCACATAAAAAAAATCCACCACATTGAGTAATGGATGGCTGCAGACGTCTGCAGAAAGTCCAGAATCATAAACCAGCTGGAGAAGAAACGCACAGAAGGGCGCGACTGACGGGGCGAGTCGGAGCTCAAAATACACCTCGAGTTCCCTCCCGCCATCAGCCCTCTTTAATTGCTCCTGTCCAGGAGGTCAGCGGGGTGCGCGGACGACTCATTCCACTTCACGGAGAATTCCCATATCAAAGACGCAGACAGAGAACCGAGGCCATTCATTTAGCGAACACGTGATTGAATTCATCCCGTCGGGGTAGTGTTGTAAGCTTTAATCAAAGAGGCGGGCGGTTTATAGGAGCGTACACTTCTGTCCAGAGGAACGTTTCACCAGTATAAAGAAATAGTGACTAGTAAAGCAGGCGAAACATGAGAATACAGTGTACACAACTTCCTGAAGACGTCCTTTAATCTGTAGGAGAAAAGTTAAAAATCACTTCGAAAGCAAAGGGTCGGCTCCTCCGTCGATCTGAAAACTCAGGTTAGTGTCGCCCGATGAATTCACAGCAGGCCACCGGGGTTGGAATAAAGTGCTATTCTTAACGTGACATTAAATAATTAAAGCAAATACAACGGAAACGTCAACGGCCTCTTCGACGAGCGGATGCGAAAAACGTCACATGATGTGAGACAGAAAACCAGCTGGACAAACCTACACAATCATCTCAGAGGTTATAAAAACAAAATTTCACATTATCACAATCGAATGAAGAGAGACGCATGAGTAAGACTTGTCATGTAGTATTGTGGTGTTGACGTTCATCCGTTCTGGGCATCCAATGAGGGGCGAGAGCGAGCCCGCGGCCGATGAAGGACTCAGTCAGTCTTCAACAGCAGCACTTTCATCTTACAGGATTTTTCGTGTTTCGTGAATAAATACATTCGGATTTAGTGTCGAGCTACTTCTAATATAACGTACGTACTAAAAGAACAAACAGACGGAAGATGAAGAGACGAACAAAGAGAAGATGGGGAAAATCGATGGATCGCTCTGACATTTTCCAGCGTTCTCCTTGTGGCCCTCAAACGCAGTTCACTCATCCAGTCCACAAGTCCGCCGTTCTCTTCCAACAGCCGCGTGTGTGTGGGGGGGAAGCACCGTCGTTCATAATATCCGTGGCAAATAAAGGCACTCTCCACCCGGGGAGACCGCCACATCCGGGGAGCGCAGGCCCTGCGTGAAAGCCAAACCAGCACGTTCCTCTTCCTCTGAAGACACAAAACACAGACAAGTCAGTAAACAAAAAAAAGGTTGTGACTATGAAAACCGTAGTGGAGCTGTATACTAATACAGCAAATATATGTACGTCTGCATTATGTGCATCCTTTATAAAGAAAGCAAACCCAGAATACATTGCAAAAATACTGAAAAACCCAACAGAGTGAAAAAACAAACACACTTCACTAAATACAATAAAAATATTTTCTTCAATATTTGTGAGCGGTTATTTTCCTGTTAAAAGCAGCACATTGTCTCTTAAAAAGATAATATAGTCAAAACTCAGAATTCTATCATCATTATTTAGCCTTCTATTGTATGAACACAAAAGAAGAAAGACTCTAGATTTACTAGCACATGAGAGAGAGTAATTGATGAGAAAATAAAGATTTGGGTCTTAACTACGCTCTTGAGAACATGAAATGTCAGCCTTTTATTGAAAGCATGTATTTTGGTTTTGTATGGTAAGAAATTGGTGGTTGTATATAAGTCGGTTAGAATCTGAGACAATTCATTGAAATCTAGTTAGACAAAACTGTGCATATATTAACTAAAGTGTTTAAATGAAGATGAAATGTAACTAAAAATGACATGTTGTGGAAAAGCGGTTCATCCAGCAGGACATCAGGGTGCTTACAGCTCACAGACATGATGTCTGACAAAACACCGCTTACATGACTAAAAATGGCTGTGGTGAAATACAGGAGTGCAAACATCAGCAGTGGGACGGCCTGGAAACTTCAGACAATATTGAACTAAGCTGTGCCGTCTCATCTTCTCTAAACATCCAGTGACTCCATGGAAACATGAAGCGTTGAAAAATGTTTCTAACCCAACCGCAAACAAACCTATTACTAACAAACCTATCCTATAATGCCTGAATCGTGAAATATGTGGAAGAAAAATATCAACATTGAAGAAATTGTTTCGCCAAAAATAAACTGTCACAAAAGATACCAAAAAAGGACCCATGAGTCGCACATCATACACTTGAGGGAGCAAATGAAGCAGTTTATTTATCTCTCAAAGACAGAAAGTCTGAGACGGGTGATATGCACTTCTCACTCCCCTCTTGACAACAGAAAAACAAAACTCATCATTTGTAAAAAGGGGATGGTCAAAATGTTGTAGACAACAATTTCAAACTAAATATTTTCATCCAAACCATGCTTTTTAAACTTGAGGCAAAAGAGAATCACATTTATATCTAGAGCGCAAGCCAGATACAGTCAAAGAAAGAAAAGAACCTCACCTAAGTTTCGCAGTGGGCAAGTAGAGATGTGATTTCCGCGCTCATGTGTCCCACTGCCTTGGCAGCCTCCATGATGGCCCGCCGGTACATCCCTTTCTTTTTACGGTTGAACCGTGACCTGAAGAACTCACGGAACGGTGACAGTTTGGCAACCGAAAGTTGGGAGGTGGTGGGCGAGCCGAACCAGGACACTTTAGCTTCAGGCCAGGGAGCGTCAACCTCCCCTTCTTCCCTATTACTACCGCTAATACTGAGTATCCGCGCGGGCCACCAGGGGAAGCCGTGGATCTTTCCCCACACCACATCACCCACAGTCACCGCATGACCTTCCTCCGTCACGCACTTCGTCATGCTGCGAGTATGAAGTCGTACGGTGAGAGGCGGAACCGTTTTACTTTCCCCGTGAGAGGAAGACGACACCGAGATGTCCTCACCCGGGGCGAGGTCGCAGAGTTCCGGTGAGGTGCCGTCCGAACTGAACGACTTGGACTCATCAAGGCTGTCGCTACTGCACACGGACAGACTCGATGAGTCGGCTTTCCTCTTGCGGAAGTTGATGAGTAAAGTCAGGTCGCCGTGACGCTCGACTTCATCCCCACATGTTCCAGACCACAGTTCTAGTGAATTCTTCTCGGAACCGTCCTCGGAGTGTGACAGAGCGGAGCTTGGAACTCTGGGACTTTTCCGACGTGCGCCACCCACCAGTTCAGCCTCGTACACCGACACCTGCTGCGTCCCGTCGCTGCGGGATCTTAAGCGGATCTTGGGCGATGGGGCGTCTGGACTGGTTAGCTTGGGAAGCTTGAGTTTGGGAATGGAAATGGTAAGGCCTGTCCTGATGGTGTCCATGGAGGGTTGGACATCTTTTTGAGGCTCCTTGGAAGTTTCTCTTTCTCCATGACCGTTCTGGAGCAGCTGCTTGGGGCAGAATGGTTTGACAGATCCATGTACTCTAGACGGGATCTTAATGACTTCACCTTTACCTTGAGGAGTGCTATAGGAGATCTTAATGACGGGACTGTGAGGAATAACGATGCCTCCTGGAACCTTCTCGTCGTCCTTCTTGTCCTTGCGAAAGCGTTTGTTATCGTAGCCCATGGAGTCCTCTCTTCGTTTTGACTCTTTATTGCTGTCCCCATCATCCTTCCTCAGACTCTTGGCTGGGAGTGTTTTAGTGTCCTCGTCAGCTTGAGGCGCGTTCTCCTTCCTCAATGTCTTGGGCACCGTCGGCCCATCTTTGCTGTCCTCGTCGCTGTTTAGCGTGTTTTTGCATTTCTCGCACAGCACCTGTCGCGGCCTCAGTCGGATCGTGCTCATGGTCATCCTCCCTGGTTCTCGACCTCGCCTTTTCTTTCTCTTTATTGGACGAGGTGGCGGTTGAGGTACCCATTGGTTGTAGGTGTGCCGGACCCACATGGGTTGGGGGAAAGGGGCGCCCTCAAAGTACGGAGGGTACGTGGGCTGGCCCGGCTGGAGCGGTATGGGTACGGGTACAGGAGTGGCAGGGGCCGCCTCGGGTTCCGTGTTTTCATCTTTTGGTTGCTGTGTTAATTGGCCGAAGGGTTCGGCGGAAGGCTCTTCGCATGAGACTTCGCAGTCTGGTCTCAACACAAGGTTCTCTTCTGACTTCCCAATGACGTCTGGAAGGCAAAAGAGCCCAGTCCTGCGAACACAGACAAATGGAAACATATGAGCCAATCATAATCAAACACGTTTGACACACAAGTGATGGAGTTTCATGAGCCATGAGAACGGCCATTCCTTACAAGAACAATACAGCCAGCACAACACATCCCTGGTGTTCTGTTCTTTGACATAAGCGTCAAAGCTCTGCACAATCGAGTGAGTCTGAATGTTCTGGGGAAAAAACCTTTATAAAGATGACACGTTTATCTTTTAAAACACTAGAATTTGAACTGTAATAGCACAATAATCATTTCTGATTCTTGACCAGGAGAACAACTTAGTGAACCAGCCCCATCATGCAACACATAACCAACACATGGCCACACAGTTTTTCTTCTAATCTTTAAAAAACACAGGAATCAGTTCATCCTTCAAACTTCTTAACTATGTTGAACGCTGTTCTGTTACTCACATGACCACACACTACCCAATAACAAAAGAATGAACCAAAATGCTTCATAAACGTTGACCTTTTGTTCACATATTTCTTCCTCCATTTCTTACTGTGACCGTATTTTTCATTCACTACAGTTAAGGTAAATGAAAATAACAGCACAAAGGCTTCATATCCCTGCAGTAAAACATCCTTACATTTAAGATTCAGGTCGTTTAGATGTGAAACAATGAAGGCATGCCGAGCGCACAGGTGTGTGATTCAGTACTGATGATGATGAAATCTGTAAAATATTAACAACGAGCTCTGAGGCTGCCCTCGGTTAGGATCGACAGACAAAGAGACCAACAGAACAACCCGGAAGCCACCCCCCCAACCTCCACCTCTGAACAAAAACAATCCCATAAACCACCAGGGACACAGGACGAGGGCCATGAGATTTCAATGTTTTCACATGCGGCCCTGAAATCTGATTGTGCCGGGATTATCAATTAAACCTTAGAAGGAAATCCTGTGGGTCTAGAGTGGCAGAAAGCCCTCAGGCAATAAACTACAATCATTTGAGATGCTTGATGTAAAAATAAAACGCCCACCCCTGAAGCTGCTGTCCTGAAGGCCATAATTACACCAGCCGCTCTCTGCAAAGCTAAAGCTGCGTAGGGAATATATCGAATATTATATTACAAATGCTAATGACCCATCGTAATTAACGACATGATGTTATTTGATAATCCAAAACTATGCTTGGAATGAAATCTTACTACTGACTGACTGCAATGCAGTGTACCCCAATGTCTAACAATACACAAACACAATACATACACGCAACAACATCAAAACATTTTAAACAGTAACATTGTTGTTACGTCTCCAGAATAAGTTATTCCATACTGTAAGATATTTTGAAGAATTTTGATAATCAAACAGAACCTAACCCCACTGACTTCCATTGTGCACACACAAAACGACAGAGACATTTCTCAAAATATCTTCTTTTGTGTTCCACTGAAGAAAGACTTGTATACAGGTTTACAAACACATGAGAGATAATAATTGAAGACAGAACTCATGTGTATACCTGTTAGCTGTTATTATTATTGTAGATGCACTGCAGTGCATTATGGGATAGAGTGCTCCATGCAGCATGCTTTGTTGTGTAATGCACATCATTTTCAGATAACACAATACATGGAGCATAAAGATTGAATCATGTAAACGACCAGGTACGTTTCTCATCCCACTATCAAACTATAATAAAGGCCATCCATGCTATCCATGTCCAAGGACGCGGCAGATGACCTGCCATGACTCACTGTTCCTGCTCCACTCAATAACATTCTCAACAGGACGTGACACATCGTGACATAACAGAACAACGTCATGAAGAATTTCACATTAGACAACATCTAAAAGAACCAAAGACACCGATAGGATGGTGAAATAATGTCACATACGAAATCAAGCTCACCATTATTCTTCCACCAACAGATAAATATGATGGAAACTTTGCTTTAAGGTCTTTTTCTGATGTCTGCTTGGGCGTAGGAGCTTAATAAAGTAAATGTGACATAAGATGCATTCGAGCTATAAATATCTTACAGTATTTTAACACCACACAAACCTGTGTGACACACGCTCTGAAGCGCTCGTATTAAGACAAATGTACACAATGACAAACAGAAAAATCACCTAGTGATGGTGTTTATAGAGACAAATGTTTTGTCAAGTGTCATCTCATCTGGCTTTGTCTGACACAAAGAGTTCCAGCTCTTTAAATGAACACTCCGAACTTAAAGATTGCATTTATTTGATGAATTATTTTATAAACACATGCATCTACTGACATGATCATGTCATTTAATCATGAAAATAAAAAAGGTTAACATTGAGAGGCCTCTTAAAACCACCTGAGCCTTTAAGATGAGGCCTTTAAATGTTAATAAAGATTTTCCCACAATGCAAAGAGAAACACGTTCAATTCATTCAAATGAGCAGTTGACAAATGTTTGACCTTTAAACTAAACTAATAACCAGATAGCCATCACAAGCTACAACAATGCCACCAGGGCCATTCGTCAAGAATAATGAAATTTTACTCAAGAATGAAATACATAAACATTTCATTACGTATTTCAATAACTCGCCACGATATATTTCATAAAGCACGTTCATCCGTCTTTCATCTCTATGGAAATGCACACAGCAGATTGTGAGACTGATAAACAGCTTCATGGGGCTACATGGCTAACTACAATCACAGCATTAAACATCCACCGTCAAATAATAGAGTTAAAAACACGCGATCCGAAACAAAATACCGTGATCGATGCCGTTAAACGCGTTCACGGTGTGTGAAAGGTGATGCTTTGGCTTCTTCTCATTGTTTCACACACGGGCCTCTGCTTGTCTTTTTTCGGCCTGCTGTTTGGGCCCACGCGAGAAATGATTTCATTTTCTCACAAAAACACTCAGAAATGCCACTCACTTTTTTTGGCAGTCCAGTAAAATGCCCGTGTAGCTTCTCTCTCGGTACGTGAGCGTCACTAGCAGCGTGTCGTTCACGATCTGATCGACGGTGACGGGGATCCGGGAGCCGGCCCGCAGCTCCTCCGATGCAGCCTGCATGTTTCCTGACTCGGGTGTCCGGCTTGGCGTCGCTCGATAGCGGCCGCCGGAGCCTCGGTGGTCTCGGCCTTCGCTGCTACTCCGCTCCGTCAGCGCTCGGGAGGCTCCGCCAGCGCGCGGAATGACGCCATCAGCTCCGCCGAGGCGATTACAACGGATCCGCCGCGGTGACATCACTGCCGAAAGACTAAACACATATACTGCATTTACTCCAACATATGTACAGAGTCAACTATAAGAGACTAGACAACAGAACAACACACAAACACACTCAACTTTAAAGCACATATAATACACTATATATACAATTTGACATATTATGGGAAAATTAGTGAAGGTATAGCATACATACAGCCCACTTCAAGTATAACATATATGACATATATTACATATTAAATATCACTAACATGTCCAAACACATTCATTATTCACCTTTAACAGCACACACACACTACGTACTCAACTTTTAACTACTATCATATATAAACTAGTTTATATAACATACACATATATAGCCCACTTCAAGTGTAACACACATTCATGATTGAATGTAAAGTATATATTTATGCAGAGGTTCACTTAAACTAATCTATTATTACAACATAAAAGCCTAAAAGAGATAAATGGACCAGTTTAGGTTTACAACAACCTTTTGATTTGTTCTTAAATTCACATGAGCGTTAACTGCTGAAATGCCAAATTGTTCTACACGAAACGCAGGCATTTCATTTACACAAATTTTATTTATACAGGTGCTGACACTTGGCTATCTTTAGTGTTTTATTAACCGTGTGTGTGTTTATGACAGGATCAAAACATGTGAGTGAAAAATAACAGCGAACAAATCTCTCAAGCACCAGATGAGACGGGACATCACACGGCTAGAAAACCAAACTGATGTGATATCTGGAGCTTCAGAACACACAGGCAGTATTTTAACATTGTGACATTAGGCCTTTAAAATGGCTGACTGTGTGTGGAGACACTGATTCATGGAGAAATAAAACAGGACGGATGACACCTGCTGGTCAATCTGTGAACACTGGGGTTCAGTTCAGAATGTTGGTCTTTATTATGGAAATGCAGCACAGACCTGCTGTCATCTCTTGAAATATCTTCCAGACATTTCCTCAGTGAAGACAGTGAATCTGTACTCAAAGCTCCGGGCATACGTCCTCCCCGGAACAAGAGTGAAGATGAAGGACTTTCTCGTCTGTTTCAGCATGCCAAGCAACACTGCTAGACATCAAGTCTGGACTATGACAATAAATAAATAAACATTGATGAAGACAACATTACTGATTTCAGCATTCTGGGATTACAACAGACAGAAGAGGAAAAGCCTGGGGCCTTATGAAGTGTTTTATTCGTAAAGTTTTTCTGTTTGATTGTTTTAATCAAAGATTGCTGAAAAATGTGAAGTTCATAGAGCTAATGGACTACACCGTGATGCTTTTGAGATACAGCCCTGTTGAAAAACGTTTTTTTTCCGGTTTGCTGGTTTCTGCAGGTTTGAGCTGGTCATGTGCTGGTCCTTAGCTGGTTAAGGGTGGTCGAACCAGCATCAAAACATACCTAACCCAGCATATGCTGTTTTTTTAAACAGGTTTTTCTCTAATAAAACCTAGTATTTGAACATGTTCAGACTGTTAATGGGATCGCAATGTGTCTGTTAAAGGTCCAGTGTGTCAGTTTTTGGAGGATCTATTGACAGAAATGCAGTATGATATACACAACTATGCCTTCAGTGGTTTATAAAGAGCTTACAAAATGAGGCGTGATGTTTTGTTACCTTAGAATGATTATGTAATGCTTTGAAAGGGAGGCGGGGGAGCCATTGGTTGCAATTCGCAGTGACAACGCTAGATTTCACAGACTGGTCCATTAAGACAAACTTTACTAGCACCATTAACTACCATAGTAGAAAAAATGTGCTTTATAAAGTTCTCTGTTGTCTTAAACCCAAAAGAAAGTATTTTGTCCTGGGGCACTTCTGACTACCATTGTCATTTTTCCTACTTTAGTAGTAAATGTTGGCAAAGAACTGTTAGGTTACAATCATTCTTCAAAATATCTTTCTCTGTGTTCGTCATAACAAAGACATTTCTACAGATTTGGTACGATTCGAAGCTTAGTAAATAAAGACAATTGTTTTACTTTTGTGTCCACTGTCCCTTTAAAGCCTTGTTTCATATTTATGTAATAGTAAAACATCTCATTCTCTTTCAAGAATGTCAATTATTCGATTGTCATATTTAAATACTGTATATTCTGTTTTTTGCACTATATGACTTAACTATATTTCGTCTACTTTGTACTTTTTTTGTGCCATTACCTGAAATAAACAAAACAACAACAAAACAAATTAATTCATAATAATAATGCATTATTTAGACTGTATTTACACACCACACTTAGGTTGGTACATTCATTTTACACTAAATTTTTGTCAGACACAAAAATACCCATAATGCCTTGCTTATGAGCGTTTAGGCGTGTATACAGCAATAAATAACTCAATGGTAACGCTTTTGGTTCTGGACTTTGTTGTGAAAGGTGATTATAAACAGAGATACATTGCTAACGTGGCTAAATATAATATAGAACATACGTTTAAATAGTGTGTGTTTGCTGCCTCATTTAATGTATAGACTATTTTTTAATCCATAATAATAATAAATGACAGTTTGTACTGTAATGAAACCATGTTTTACTTGCTAAAGGTGATTTATGAAGTAGCTTGAAACAATATGTCTTTAATAGGAAATTGATTGAACAGTAAATTCTGAACTATTTAACATGATCAGTATGGTCGGAATGTTACGCAGGGATGAAGAAGATGATAAATAAAAGTGAGCTCGCGCGGAGCATCAAACAGGAAGTCACTCGCGGACTCGGTAATGGCGCCCTTCATGTTTATGATTAGCAGGCAGGCATCATGTACAGCAACGTGTTTACTTCCTGTTTACATCGGTGCTAGTTAAGTAACCTCACACATCTTTGACTACTTACTGGTGTGTTAAGCTTTCAGAAGTTACAGGGGGTGCTCAATAACTTCCTGAATAATGAGATACAGTAACGCGTTAGGTGTGTAAAATCAATGTGAACTATATTCAAATGTCTTAAAAAATGAAAATTATAATAAACAGTTTTCACATTGTTTTTGATGGCTGCCATCTTCCTCGTGCGCACATGTCAGTTTCTGTTATCTCCATCCACCATAAAGCTTTGAAAACACTTTTTCAAATTAATTCGAGTACACTTATTCAAATATTTTTGAAGTTATTGCAATATGCATAATGAGAAATGCACATTTCGAGCATTTATACTTTCCGATCACAACAATGACATATTAAATGACTACTATGGCTGATATCTGTCTGTCTGTGTGTGCCCAATGAAGCAGTTTTATTATTGAAAATCTTATTTTTAAGCGTTGAAAGAAACGTAAGGTAAACCGCAAACCGAATTACATGATTGGCCGATGCGGCTCACGTGATCCAATTTCGCCGTTGGTAGATGAAGCGAGTTTAAAAGCACACAACACACGTATCTGAGCGCGCGCACGTGCTTCATTGTTGCGTCATAGTAGGATTCGCTATAAGTGTTTGTTTTTAGCCTGCTGCTCATTTACAGACTGAACGACAAACGAGTAGCATGTGAGTACAAACAGAGCAGTTTACTTTAAAGTTATTTTGTTCAAACTATAATTTTAGCATACTTTATACACGATTTAATGTTAACGACGATATTGATTCACTGTTTACATGTTACATAGCATGTTTGTATTCGAAACCGGTCAAACTTATATATAATAAAACTGTAATATATATTGGGGCACGGAGTACTCGATTAATATGAAGGAATGTTCCGTGTTGTTTGTCTACAGCTGTTTCGCCTGAATTGCATTGCAAACTTTTCACGTAATGCTATGTATTTGATCGTTTTCCGGTTTTTAATCTTACTTTTTTCTTTTCTATGCGTTTTCTGTAACGCAGTTTTAACAGTGCATCATTTAAAAAAAATGTTTCTTTTGTGAAATGAAAATGAATGCTTTGGTTCACAAAATAAATGTTATATCATCATTTTCTTTATATTCCTTATTGTACTGTGATCATGACCTCAAACATCAAGACTCTTTTATCTTTTGCAGATGACACATCAGAATCCAGACGACGACAAGCCTACTTGAATAGTCCTTTTTGAAGAAACCAGCCAATATCATTCGTTCAGTTTTCTTTCTGAACAGCAAATCATACAAGTCTTACATATATCTTGAGTCAAATGGCTTTAGTTCTGGAGTCAGGGGACAAGGGGGCCGGCATCGAAACGGCCCGGCCTAGAAATAGACATCTTCCAAATGTTACCAATCATGTAAGGAAAGAGATGATAAGAACAATTCACACTATGGCCGATACAATACAACCATGTATAGATGTGTGAAAGCGGGACACACGCTTCAGTTCAAAATAGAAATGTTATACAGCGCATCATTTTCTTCATTTTTCTTTATTGTCAAAAATCTCTTTTGTCCTTAAACAGGTTGTAATCGAGTTCTCCCAAGGTCCTGGTCTTGCCAGCCGTGTATTCATTGAGGTGGATGTGCTTACTCCACTGTCTGAAGGAGAATTTGACCAGATCATTTCTTCGATAAGAGATGTAAGTAAACAAATTATTAGAACAAATCACACTACAGCCTATGACCAATACAATACAATACAATAGTTTTCAAATAACACTCGCACACACTATAGATACCCATATATGTAAGTAAAAATGTGGGAAAAACATACCGTAAAAAATGTATATTTTTGTAAGAATGTTCTTTTTGTTTATCATAGATTATACTGCCCCCGAGAAATGACAGGGTGGAAGGAACCACTTCTCCAACTGAGTCTGCGTTTGTGGTGAGATGGCACAATGCGGTAAAAAGAGTTAGGAACTTCTTCAGGAAAGGCTGGAAGCGATTGCGTAGTATCAGGGTTAACTGTTTTATCGTATTCCCGAGTGACTAGAATCACTAGAACAAGTTCTTGTGTACCCTTAACAAAGTTTAAAAAAGTATACCAGGCATAAGTAAAAGTAGATTTTATCACATATGCGTAAGTGATGTTAAAGTATATTATTAGTTATATTTTTTTAAGCACACTAATATAAATGTACTGGCGGTATACTTGTAAATGTTTGTAAAAACGAACTGCCGGTAGTTGTGGTCAGTGTGAATTGGCTTTAAGAACGTAGGCATCATGTAGGCATGGTGTTTTTTGAGCCTTCTGTTGATCAATGCAAGTTAGTTTTTAGAAGGTTTGTATTTGTTGGCGTTAGTTGGTGTTTTTTTTACGTTCGTTGGATCAGTTTGAGTTTGTTTTTAGAATGTTGGCATTAGTTGGTGTTTTTTTGTGTTTGTTAGATCAGTCTGGGTTAGTTTTTGGCATTAGTTGGTGTTCGTTAATTCAGTTTGAGATAGCTTTTAGGTTGTGTTCAGACCAAACGCGAAGCGCAAGTAATTTACATGTTAAGTCAATGCAAAGACGCGATGGACTTACTTGCGCCGCGAATGAGTGGTCTAGTGGTTAGAGAGTTGGACTTGTAGCCAGAAGGTCACTGGTTCAATTCTCAGTGTCACCAGGAAATGACTGAAGTGCCCTTGAGCAAGGCACCTTACCCCTGTTTGCTCTGCAGTGATAGCTGCCCACTGCACCCTGTGTGCAGCTACCCCGTCTGCCAAATGAAGAAAGGTAAATGAATTGCGCGATTCACGCGAATTGAGCGAACTTTGGCGAAAATTCACGGCCCCTCACGGACGACCGCCGGCGAAATAACATAAATACAAATATAAATACAAACGTAAAACATGTTCTGGCCCGGTCCTCTCTCTTCGACGGTCCGGTCGCTCGTTCTCTTATATGCTCCCAATCTCCTACATGATTCAAGCCCGTTGTGCGCACAACTGGCGCTCATTCACAATTACTCACCGGACTCGAACCACGGTCTCGCCCCGCCTACTCCACTACATACCCCCATCACCCCTCATAGGCCGGGGGGTACCCCCGAGACTGTGCAGGCTCCCTCCCCCTACCTCAGGGGGGGGGGGGGTGGGGTGGGGGTTATGCAGCGACGAGACGAGACAACGGAGATGGGAGCCCTCGGAGCGACTGGAAAGAGAGAGGGGAGAGAGGAAAAAAAATATATATATAGTCATGTTCCCCCGACATGCTGGCGCCAGTTCCTCAACAACCCGGAGTACTCTCCTTCGCGGTGCCTTGCGGTGGCCCTGGGGCTTCGGTGGACGGCTCGACCGTCCGCCCCCTGGCGGCCGGCGGTGGCTCCTCCTTTATCTGGGAGTCGGGGCGGGTTGCCCGTCCCCTGCTCCTCCCCCTTGGGCGGACGGACGCAGGCTCCGGCCTCTGGCAGGCGGTGGCCGCACTCGGCACTTCCCGCGCCCTGCTCCTCCCCCTCGTGGGACGGACGCAGGCTCCGGCCTCTGTCGGACGGTGGCAACTCCCCCGCTCCCGCTTGGACGAAAGCCACCCCACCTAGACCCAGGGGCGCGGCAGCAAAGGTCGCCATTCCACCGAAGCTTTGACAGTGGCCGACTGGGGGACGCCCTTCGTCTTCGCTGCCCGAACTCTCCGGCACCGCGAGGCCACTCGGCGGCGAGGACTCTCCGACAGCATGTCACTCCTTCCTCCAGGGTTTCGGCACCAATGTAACAACTTTCAATAAAAGGAAGGAAGGAAGGAGGCGGGAACTGGCAGAAATTTAAATAAAGTTTTAATATAAATAATAACAGCCAGCGGCCCCTCACGGACGACCGCCGGCGAAATAACATAAATACAAATATAAATACAAACATAAAACATGTTCGGGCCCGGTCCTCTCTCTTCGACGGTCCGGTCGCTCGTTCTCTTATATGCTCCCAATCTCCTACGTGATTTGAGCCCGGTGTGCGCACAACTGGCGCTCATTCACAATTACTCACCGGTCTCGAACCACGGTCTCGCCCCGCCCACTCCACTACCCTCAGGAGGGTGTGGGGGGTATGCAGCGATGAGACAACGGAGATGGGAGCCCTTGGAGCGACTGGAAAGAGAGAGGGGAGAGAGGAAAAAAAATATATATAGTCATGTTCCCCGACATGCTGCCGCCCGTTCCTCAACAAGCCGGGGTACTCTCCTTCGCGGTGCCTTGCGGTGGCCCTGGGGCTTCGGTGGACGGCTCGACCGTCCGCCCCCTGGCGGTGGCTCCTCCTTTATCTGGGAGTCGGGGCGGGTTCCCTGTCCCCTGCTCCTCCCCCTTGGGCGGACGGACGCAAGCTCCGGCCTCTGGCAGGCGGTGGCCGCTCTCGGCACTTCCCGCGCCCTGCTCCTCCCCCTCGTGGGACGGACGCAGGCTCCGGCCTCTGTTGGACGGTGGCAACTCCCCCGCTCCCGCTTGGACGAAAGCCACCCCACCTCGACCCAGGGGCGCGGCAGCAAAGGTCGCCATTCCACCGAAGCTTTGACGGTGGCCGACTGGGGGACGCCCTTCGTCTTCGCTGCCCGAACTCTCCGGCACCGCGAGGCCACTCGGCGGCGAGGACTCTCCGACAGCATGTCACTCCTTCCTCCAGGGTTTCGGCACCAATGTAACAACTTTCAATAAAAGGAAGGAAGGAAGGAGGCGGGAACTGGCAGAAATTTAAATAAAGTTTTAATATAAATAATAACAGCCGGCGGCCCCTCACGGACGACCGCCGGCGAAATAACATAAATACAAATATAAATACAAACATAAAACATGTTCGGGCCCGGTCATCTCTCTTCGACGGTCCGGTCGCTCGTTCTCTTATATGCTCCCAATCTCCTACGTGATTTGAGCCCGGTGTGCGCACAACTGGCGCTCATTCACAATTACTCACCGGTCTCGAACCACGGTCTCGCCCCGCCCACTCCACTACCCTCAGGAGGGTGTGGGGGGTATGCAGCGATGAGACAACGGAGATGGGAGCCCTTGGAGCGACTGGAAAGAGAGAGGGGAGAGAGGAAAAAAAAAATATATAGTCATGTTCCCCGACATGCTGCCGCCCGTTCCTCAACAAGCCGGGGTACTCTCCTTCGCGGTGCCTTGCGGTGGCCCTGGGGCTTCGGTGGACGGCTCGACCGTCCGCCCCCTGGCGGTGGCTCCTCCTTTATCTGGGAGTCGGGGCGGGTTCCCCGTCCCCTGCTCCTCCCCCTTGGGCGGACGGACGCAGGCTCCGGCCTCTGGCAGGCGGTGGCCGCACTCGGCACTTCCCGCGCCCTGCTCCTCCCCCTCGGGGGACGGACGCAGGCTCCGGCCTCTGTCGGACGGTGGCAACTCCCCCGCTCCCGGTTGGACGAAAGCCACCCCACCTCGACCCAGGGGCGCGGCAGCAAAGGTCGCCATTCCACCGAAGCTTTGACGGTGGCCGACTGGGGGACGCCCTTCGTCTGTGCTGCCCGAACTCTCCGGCACCGCGAGGCCACTCGGCGGCGAGGACTCTCTGACAGCATGTCACTCCTTCCTCCCGGGTTTCGGCACCAATGTAACAACGTTCAAGGAAGGAAGGAGGCGGGAACTGGCAGACATTTAAATAGTTTTAATATAAATAATAACAGCCGGCGGCCCCTCACCGACGACCGCCGGCGAAATAACTTAAATACAAATATAAATATAAACGTAAAACATGTTCGGGCCCGGTCCTCTCTCTTCGACGGTCCGGTCGCTCAACGATCTTTACACAATTTAAGCAATATATATATATATATATGGGACTGGAGCCGCCTGGCAGAAGCCCATCCCATGAGGCGAATTCAGGTCCGCAATGAAGTGAAACGCAAGTCGCGTTTGGTCTGAACACACAGTTAGAACTTTGGTATTTGTAGGCATTCCTTCTATCAGTGTAAATTGGCTTTAAGAACTGCAATTAACTAGTTCAATTCTGTTGCGGGCGGCACAGTGGCTCTGTGGTTAGCACTGTTGTCTCACAGCAAAAAGTTCCCTGTGTCTGCTGGGACGGGAGGCTTTTCTGTGTGGAGTTTGCATGTTCTCCCTGTGTCCGCGTGGGTTTACTCCGGGTACTCCGGTTTCCTCCCACAGCCCAAAGACATGCAGGATAGATTCATTGAAGAATCTAAATTATCCCTCCCCCAATTTGGTGCAAACAAATAAATATTTTTTATAAATAAAATTTTAAAGGAGTGTTAAACTTTCCTTGTTTATTGATTTTTACTGTTTTATAAGTTCTACTTATGATGTTCGTATGTTTTTTTATTTATTTTTATTTAAAAACCTCAAAATCAACAAGTAATAGGCTTTTCTCTACCCCGGGTTTTGAGGCCGACTCGACAAACGCTCGGTTTTACTGGGCGTGCCGCATTGAAGACTTGGAAGTAAACGCCCACAGCTATGATACGATAGCAGTTTGTGAATTTGGTTAGACATGTAACATTTGGTTACACATTTGCAGGACACATCAAGCGATCTCGAACAAAGCAATAGTGACGCAATAGTACAAATATGTTTTACCCGCATTGCTGCGCCATTCCTGTCAGATCCAATATTGACGGAACAGCACTGATTTTTAATTTTAGTCTTGAAAATTAGAGCTGGAACGACTTTAAAAATAAACTTAATCCATGCATAACTAGGGTTGAGTATCGTTTAGGGGTTTTCGATAATCTATACTTTTCAAACGGTTCCGGTGCCTAAATCGATACTTTTAAAAAAGAGCCACAAAACACTGGAGGATGACATTAAAGAACAATTTATTTGATTTAAAAAAAAAAAAACACAACACTGGTCAGTTGTGGTCTAGTGGTTAGAGAGTTGGACTTGTAGCCAGAAGGTCACTGGTTCAATTCTCAGTGTCACCAGGAAATGACTGAAGTGCCCTTAAGCAAGGCACCTTATCCCTGTTTGCTCTGCAGTGATAGCTGCCCACTGCACCCTATTTGTAAATCGCTTTGGATTAAAGCGACTGCCAAATGAATAAATGTAAATGTAATGTAAAACAACAAATTCACAATTAAATTTTTAAGTAAATTAGAAATGAGCACGGACGTTAACATTACTAGAAATAGTGTTTACTGTTTAGCATGTTACCCTCCAGCTACAGTTAAATGCACCACAGTATGTATAATTATATGCCTAAACACGTTGTCCGAGTAAAAGCTAGAGTTCAGACTGACAGGTGCAATAAGGTTTAGCACTTTCACTGCGGTGTCTTTCTTGTCAAATGCGTTACTGTGTTAAGAGCGAGTGCCGCGCACGCAGCACACGCTTCATTGATTTTAAATTCGCGCAACAGTTTTATTGTGATCACTTTCATTACAGACGCGTCATGTGTGTCGAATTAACGTTAGTTTCATGGTTGAAGTTAAAGACTGCACCCGCTGATGAACGCTGAACTTTCTGAGATGGAGAATAGAGTAGTCGTTGATATTCCTCTTTGGAGGTGGTGTTCAACATATCAATGATGTTGTAGAAAGGTGCATTCCAAGACCTGCCGTTTGCTTAGCCTGGTGTCAATTTACATTTACACATTTGGCAGACGCTTTTATCCAAAGCGACTTGCATTACACATTATACATGGGTATATTCAATCCCCTGGGATTGAACCCACAACCTTGTGTTGTTGACGCAATGCTCTTACCAATGAGCTACAGGAAACAATAACAACTGTCATTACAGTAACGAGGGAGTTTTCAGTTCTAACACTTACAGGATGTTCGCTTGAATACAATTCCCTCTTATATTACAAAAGCTCGGGTAAAAATTGATGTCTTAATTCATGACACCTGTAAAAAAATAGGGATGAACTTCAAAATGAACTTGCAACTCTAACAATAAATGTGGTGCTAAATGATCAGAAACAGAATGAGTGTGGCCGTCCTTCACTATGACAAAAATGGAGACCAATTTTTTGCGAGACCAATTTTTTGCGGGCTCTAGACTAACATTTGAGAGAGATTGCACCAGCCCTTAATTTGGTCGTGGAGTGAGGTAAGAAAAAACATTAAAACCACATCCAAACATGTTTAATACATTAATAAATCTATTACAAATGAATAAAATCCATTGTTTATGATTTAATGATTGTGTATTGTTTATACATAAACTCTGTCAACACTTGTCAAACCAAATTAAAGCACATCTTAAGCAACAAAATGATTGAATGCTACTTTTTCCTTTTATCTTTTGTGAACATTTAATGAGGAGGTTGCATGCTCTTTCATGCATTCGGACTTCTTTACACTGACGAACCTGCTGGCTTCTCAAGCTTAACATAGTCAACTTATCAAAAATGAGTTGAACGTATGACGTAGCTCAGTTTTTACAGATTCCCCTTTAGTATCAAGGGTTCTTAGTTACTTATTAGACAATTCACCAAGAAAAGCAGGCCCACGCATCATCCATCGAGCGAAAGAGCACGGCCACGTCTGAGCGTGAGAGAAAGAGCACGCCCACACACATGTCAACCAGCCAGCCAGAGAAAGAGCAGAACGCACATCAATGCCGCTTCACTCGAATGACGGAAATTCAGCTGTGTTTGTTTGCGCATTTCATCAACAAATATCTTCCTTTGTGTTTAGCAGAACAAAGAAATTTATAGAGAATTAAAAAAAATTGGTGAACTGTCCCTTTAAATGGACCTCTTACTTGCGTCAATGGGGGTAGGGGCCACCTATAGATAAGCAAATGGTTGAAGAAGGGGAGACGAGATGGAGCGACTTGATGTGCCACTCTCGCAATATAACATTTCTTGAGCATTACATTTTTAATGTGCCAAACTGATCAATATATTATTTTGCAGTCTCATTAGTGCAACCATTAAGAAAAACTGAAAAAAATAGTCTCAAAAAGCCACCATCTGGTCGCAGTTTTTGTTCTGTTGAACACAAAATGAGATATTTTGAAGAATTTAGCAAAGCAAATAGTTCTGGGCCACCTTTGACTACAGTTTAAATTGTTCCTACTATGGTAGACACCGATGTCCCAGTTTTCGAAAAACTTTGAGTTCAACAGAAAGATAGAATTTATACAGAAATTTTAATTTTTAGGTGGAGTATTACTTTAAAGAGAATGAAAACGATGTCATCACTTGTTTTCACCTTCATGTCATGTCAAACCTGTATGACTTTTTTTCTTCTGGAGAAAACAAAAGAAGATATTTGGAAGAATGAACCCATTGACTTCTCAGTGGTTATGTGAACATCCAAAAGAAGTCAATAAAATGACAGCATTTGTGGCAGATCTGTCCCTTAAAAATCATGCTTGTTGTTTATACAAAATGGTTACTGTATGAATTTAATACAATCCGTCAGTTTACGCCTTATTCCCTGCCAGAACAACGTTATACAGTAAGATGGATATTTGTTCAGTTCTGATTCAACTAAACATTGTGGCATAATGTTTACTTTATATGTGAGCAGCCACATATCAAAAAACATTTCATCTTCTGTTTCTCGATGGTTAGTTTTCAAAAAGCATTTATTGTCATCACAAGGTTTTAAGCATGAATGTGACTGGAACCACTAAAACAATGGGATTCAAGTATTACAGTAATGATTGAAATTAATCAAGAACAAAGAAAAGTTCAAGTGTTTTAATCCAATGTGACTTTAAAGGCACTTCAAGTTTCTTCGTTTGTGTGTTCAAACCTGTGATCCTATCGTTGCAAGTCTCTTCTTTCTTCAACTTTCACCATCCACCACAAGATGTCAGTATTACACAGATCTGACGGTGTCTGGACGTGTGCTTGTACCTGTCCACCCTTTCACTGGACTCTAGGAATAACTGTGATGTCTCGGGTCAGATGAGCAGACGATCGGTCCTAAAACACACATTGTAAGTGATGTGCTGGTGTTTCTGGAGGCCAGCAACAACAAGATCATCATCAAAGCTCTATTTCAAGGTTAAACATGAAAAACTAAACAGAAACACTGTAGTGTATTTAAAGTGCTCAAATACAATATAAAGCGTATTGCTGTGGTACTTGAGGCCGGTAATAAAGTGATTTTTCACCTAAAATGAAAATTCTGTCATCATTTACTCACCTACAAGTTGTTCTAAATGTGTATAATTATTTTTGTTCTGATGAACACCGAAAAAGATATTTGGAAGAATGCGTATAACCAGATCTCAACACCCCATCGACTCCCATAGTAGGAAAAATTACTTTTATTCATTTTTTTTGTACTGTTGAACACTAAAGATATTTTTAAGAATGTAGGACAGGTCTGGGTCACTTTTGACTTTCCTTGTTTTTTTCCAACCATGGTAGTAAATGGGTGTTGAGATCTGTCTGGTTATAAGCATTCTTCCAAATATCTTTCTCTGTGTTCATCAGAACTAAGACATTTTTACACATTTGGAACAACTAGAAGGTTAGTAAATGATGACAGGATTTTCATTTTTTTGTGCACTGTCCCTTTAAGACTATGTTTTCATTGTCTTGTCTTGTCTCAGTCTTGTATTGTTTTATATCACTAAATTGCACTTAAGGTCCAGTTTTATAATGACTATTGTCTTAAAGTGCTTTATTTAAAGTGTCTTCTCATCCAGATTAGCTAATGGGTTTAGGAATTCCAGTTCTTTAATATGTTGCTCCCCCTTTTTCAAGGGACCAAAGGTAATGTATGGACAGTCATGGGCTTTTCTTGACATCATTTCTTCCTAAATGAAGAATGTTAAAGGTCGAGTTGATTCTACGTCTGGTGTTTGCATTTGGAGGTTGTTGCAATGAACCCCCATCATGCGGTTCAGAGAGACAGATCACTGTATATCGTGGGTATTCATATGCTTTCTACGTTTATATGTTACATTTTTGGCATTTTTACTTGGGTTAGGTGGACGATAAAACAAGCGTTGAATGTGATGTTAACTTCCTCTGCTTAGCGTTTGCAATAGAAAAGCTCCTCAACTAGTAGTTTACCAAGAGTCTACTTTAGATTGTGCTTTCATCAACTAAGAATGTGCTGTAGTAAACTAAGTACTCATACAAGTTCAGATGTAGTATATAAAACATAGTCCTAAACTAGTTGTGTACTGCTATACTTAAAATGTTACTTTCATAAACTTCAAGGTGGTATTGAAATAGTACACCAACTACAAGTATGCTACTTGTACATTGATATTGCATGTGAACATAACCTCTCCAGAGTCCAAACCTTAAATGATCTTGAAGTACACTTATTTTTGTTAAGCGTACAGAATGACTTCATTCAGCTAACAGACATGAGGAAGAGATTATTTCTGGTGCGTTGATGTGTGTGTACCTCTGTGGTTCTTCTGGTGTGCTGCTCTGTGACTCCACAGCCGCTCCTGGGCTCTGTGTTTTATACACAAACATGTCAACTGGGTGTGTGAGTAATGTTTAGCACTACATTACATTTACATTTATTTAATTGGCACACGCTTCTATCCAAAGCGACTTACAAGTCGGAGAGCATATAAACATGTTGTCAACACGCTTAACAGTACGGTGAGTTTACAAGGCCATGCAACTAGAGGATTAAAGCTGGATTAAGGAAAGGAGAGAATGAACAACTTTTTTTGGACAGACTAACAAGATTACATCACACAACATGTGCACTACATGACAGGTTTCAAGTCTGAATATGAGCATGTTTGTTTTAAATATTGTATTTCACTATGTGTCTGCTGTTTAATCTTAACACAAAGTGCGGTTTCATGGCATGAAAAACTTTTGTTTTTGTGACTTCCTTAATGCTTCATTCTACATCTGGTAGAAGCCCTGCAGTTTTTCCAAGAATGAACTCTAGAATGAAGTTGTGAACACACCTCTTCCTCTCCTCTAGAATCCACTGTTTCTCCTTCAGTTCTCTCATTGCTGCCAGTCTGATCTCATCTGATCTGCTCCACCTCTGGGTTTCTGAGCCAATGCCTCTCGTGACGCCGTTAGTCCTGGAAAAAAGAAGGATATCGTGTCTGATGTGACATGCGTGTTTCCTCATGAATCTATAGGTACAGCCTTTGGTGTAAACATGCACATACACACATTTTATTTGCAAAATTATTTTTATAATGAGATCATTTTATTCTAACTCTCGTGGTGATATCTCTATTGTCAGTGACATGTACTTTATAATCATCACTAGTATTTCATGTCTCACTGATTGAATCCCGGTACCTGATGTTGGGGAGGACGAGCGGTCCAGCTTCTCTGTCGCCCTCTAAAGTTCCGGGCTGTTCTAAATCAGCCCTCTCCATCTGGACCATCCTGTGCCGAAGCTCCTGAAAGTGACGGACGTCTGCGTCATCCACGCCTTCTTCACACAGATCCAGACTGAAGCCACTGAGATCAGACAACTGCAACTTCTCCACCGCAGGAACGTCTGAATGAAACATGATCTCACCTTCACATACTATAAATTCTCTGAGGTAAGACACAAGTGTAACTCATCTCAATAAAATGGAAGGAAGGAGTCGGGAACCGGCAAACATTTAAACATTTAATAAATTAATATAACAGCCAGCGGCCCCTCACGGACGACCGCCGGCGAACAAAACATGAACATAAATATAAATACAAACATGACATAAGTTCGGGCCCGGTCCTCTCTCTTCGACGGTCCGGTCGCTCGTTCCTTTTATGCTCCCATCTCCTACGTGATTCGAGCCCGGTGTGCGCACAGCTGGCGCTAATTCACAATTACTCACCGGACTCGAACCACGGTCTCGCCCCGCCTACTCTACTACAACAAGCATTGAGCCCATGTGAGTATTCAAATAGGGCAGGTTTGAAAGGTGTTTTATTTATTATGGTCTGTCATATAACATAAATAACGCCACACTTTACTGGCCACACACTGAGAGTTCCAGCACTGTTCTCTGCACTGACGCAAGACTTCTGCCTGAAATATGATTTACATTTCAGATGAAATAAAGATGTTAGTATCCTTCCTCAGTCAAACTTGATTACATTAAAGCAGCATTTATTTCTCGTTGCTCTAGATGTCTGTTGACCACGTGCTGTGTCATGGGTTATTGATCATTTTCATTGGACTGAAAATGCAGGCGTCGTGCTGCGCCAGAATCCAGCTGAGCGGCACATGGGTCTCCAGTGAAATAGAACTCACATCAGCCAAGCAGAACCAGGGCAAGAGCTATTTTTGAGGCAGGCCATGCTTACAGATACAGATGGCAAAGCACAACACACACACACATCTACACACCTCACTCTCGGGTTTATCAAATCACCTAGTTCAGCCGTTGTGCTGCGCAGATACTGGAGGATCTTTGCCAGCCCCTGATTCACGATATGGTGAGGTGGAAACGTGAGAGGGCAGTTCCTCAGACTCAGGGCTTTCAGTGTGATTACATTACCTGCGTTTGAGAGAGAGAGAGAGAGAACATGTCTCACTGCAATAAACAAACACGTGATTCCTCCTTCACATCTTCTAGAACAGACTTTCAAACTTTATGATGCCAAAGACCCCCAAATGTGAGGGACCCCCATTCAAAAACATACATTCATCTGTATATTTTTGATAAACAGTATGTGTGACATTATAAAGACAATATAGAGTTATGTTGCATGTATAAACCTGAAGAGAAACATTTCCAATTCAAATATATTTGTTTTGAAGTGACTTTCACAATAAATCTTATTTTACAGATGAAAGAATTTTGATTTGTTAACCCCAAAGAGTGAATATTAACATTCATTAAGAAACATGTTAAATACTGTTAATATATGTTTGTATATCTTTTACAAATCATGTCAGCTAATGCATTAACTAGTGAGTGAAACCTTAGTGTTAAGTGTTACCGAACCAATAAACTCCATTTCAATCTATATATGTAGTAAGAAAACTGAGATTTATTCTTTGTTCTGGAAAACCTAGACATCTGTACTCACCCAGGTCTGGAGGTAGTTCAGTTATTGGGTTGTCCTCCAAAAGTAGCGTTTTCAAGCATCTTGTAGACCAAAGATAAAGACATTCTTTGACTCATTTCAATTATTTAATTGTAATGTTTTCTGTTTAATTCTTTGACTAAATGCTTGATATGAGTTTGTTTATAGAGGAAAAGGTTCTTGAAACTGAATATTTCTCTGTTTGCAGCTGTACACACTCACCTGTGACGGCCAACACCTGCAGGAAGATTTGTGAGTTCGTTGTTTCTCAAATCCAACCACACTAAAGATGTCAGAGAGCTGAAGAAGTGCTCAGGAAGACGAGTGATTTCATTACCTTCCAGATATAAACTCTACAACATACACATCAGAGGAAACACGCAGTGAGTGACGGATCAATGTGAGCTCAAACTGTTGAAATAAGTGTACTGACCTTTACATGTGTCGTGTTTAATACAAACTCTGATATTTCCCTCAAACCTCTTCTGCTCATATAAATCATGTCAGAATGCAGATGCACTGAGGCGATGTTATTCACGACATTTTCTTTACGATCAGAACTCGATCGGACATCGTTCATTACTTTCTTCTGGTGTGTCATCAACCGTGTTTATCGGATCATTTCTTACGTACACTCCGACAATGAATGTTTTTTACACAGCTCACTTGTGAAATTATTTTAAATACGTTTATACGTTAATTCTATCGTTGACGGTTTCATAACATAAGTCGTACATCTCTTACAATTCACGTCAGCTGTGATGTTAGTCGTTACCATAGAGACAGCGCGCGAAAGCAAAACTACGGTGCACGGTGGGGCCCAAACATCTTCGCGCGTTTGAAAAATATCAGGACGCGTAAACCAATATGGATTGTATTAGTAATGTCACACTTTAAATCAAATGTCTTTTTAATCAATTGTTCATATATTGGCCAACAATTTTAAGAGAGAAACACGTACAGTATTTGATTTCCTAATGTGTGTTAATATCGATGCAAATCGATGTTACGGAGACAACTTGAATGCTTTTAATATCGATTATTTCGCGAAAATGAACTATGGTATTGCTATGGTAAACATTGACCTAAGATTAATAAGAGCTGTTCCTTGTTCATGTTAACAATCTCATAAAATCGTCATGTTCCTCCGACCAAACTGACTTGAATTGACCGGAACTCGTAAATACGAATATCCGAGAAAGATCATTATAGAGAATGTCACAGTCGCTTCGTTGTACTTCCGTTCTGTAAGTCATCTTTTATGCATTCCCGTTCATTGTGTATTGTCTTGCCTTATATAAAATATCATTATTTACAAAGGAGACTATATTATTGTTATTACTATAAATTAGTTTTTTTTCTTCTCCTAAATGAAACCAGTTACTTGAGATGTTATGGTAAGAAGAACATATTAACATTCTCTCTTTCTGTAAGATAAATTGAAATGCACAGAGAGAAAGAGAGAGAGAGAGAGAGAGAGAGAGAGAGAGAGGAGAAGGAGGAAGGGGCACAGGGAAAGTGGGAAGGAGAGAGAAAGAAAGAGACACACAGGGAGGGGGGAGATACCGAGAGGGAGGGGACAGAGAGAGAGAGAGAGAGAGAGAGAGGGGCTGATACACTCATTGGTGAAGCTGAAACACATCATCAGGAGCTGCAGCTCGTGGTTCAGTAGCACGAGACACATCCAGCTCCAGGTTTCTCTCTCAATGTGTGTCTGATTCTCTCTCTGCAACAGATAAAGTGCATCAGAGATCAGATTGGATCGGACCGGATCATCAGTGTTGATCAGAGATGCTCATGTTTTAGAGGCATCACGCATCAGTTTCAGTGGGACTGAAAGGAATGAGATCAGGTCATCAATGTTTCACTGGGGCAAGTGGAAGAAGAGGATGGGCGCCAACAGTTCGTCCAAGAGACCGGTGTACGACGACAAAGAGGATGGTCAGTCTCGACATCAACATCACTATTAATGCACGAACACACACACATCACATGTATGTGCAGTTCATCAGAATTACACAAACTGCATTTTTGCTTGGTGAACTCTCATATTCACATGTTTCATATTTAATATCATTCATAGTTTATAAACTGTAGTCATCTGCAGACACAAATACACAGAACAGTTTCTGTTTCTCTCGATGGGATTTGCCTCTCTCAGTTAGGTGCGTGTCGAATGAAATGCTCGTGTGATCTTAAAGAATTACTGATGCTTGTTCGTATTCTTCTGATTTCTGCTTTATCTGTGGAACGGTCTGTGGCGGTTTTATTCTAGAAAGCCAGATCATAAAACTGAGATGATTATAGGAATCGCTCATGTCGTGTTGTCTGTCAAACTTGCTTTTGTTGAAAATAAACTGCCAGAAATTTTTTCGATCTTTTGTCTGTCACCTCTTTAGGACGCATTACATTTCAAATCCAATTACTGCTGCCAAACACAGAGGTTTTCAGGAATAAAAATCAGCCAATTAAAGTCATGTGCCGTTTAATTGGTTCATTAGTGAGGATTTGAGGAATCCGGGGGAATTATACCGCAGTATTACAGCACTGACATGAATTCAACTGGAACTCTTTTTTTTTGGCAAATGAGTTGATCTGATGAAACCTGATGAGTGAAACCTGATTTCATATGAAAACACCCGAAGGACTGTGCTGGGCGTCTCATGATGACCCATTTACAGCATGGACTGAAATCACTTCAGCGCTTCTGTAATGAAGGTGAAAATAATTATTGTTATGTGATACCGTCTTTTATTTACAGAACAATGAGGAGTCAGGGTTTCATTAGCGTGCGAAGTTAATGTTTCATGTCAATGATTTCAGTTAAGAAGTCAAATGCTTCATACAATCGGATGAAAGGCTGAGAACTGATCCGTATCACTTGACAATATTGTTTTGTATTAGATTATGCATAGGTGTCACATACTTTTACAGAAGATGTTCATCTTGATAAAGTGCTGCATAACATTTTAATATTAAAGGTTGTGAGTAATGACATCAGGTCATGTGTTTAAAAGAAGAATAATAGTCGTATTATAAATGAGCATTAACCAAGATGAATCAATGTAAAAGGATTGTTAGAGAATATATTTCACTAATGTTTAGATGTATTGTGAGCGGAAAATATTATTATGCCCAGTAATTGTTTGGGACAGACCTCAGGTAGAATTTCTCTGGCCGTCTGCTTTTCTCACCAGCGCTCCAGAAGATTCTCACATTTATAATCGATGTGTTATTTCTGCAGGAGCGGTGGGTTTCTGTGACGTCATGCACACGACCTCTTTGATGCTGTGTAGACAAAACCGGTTCCTCCTCATGACACACACATGAAAGAGAGAGAGTCTCTTAGTAGTGCTCCAGTTGTGTGTTCTGCTGGTTTGAGTCATAACGAGAAATAAACATGCTCGTATTCTGCCAAACACGTTGTTATTTATTCTGTTAAACACACAGAGATAGATTTTGATGGTTCTCTATTCTATACGATATGTTTAATGCATTTAAAGGAACAGTTAACTATTATCATTTATTTATTGTCGTGTTAAACCTTAATGAGTTTCTTTCTTCAGCAGAACACAACAGAAGATATTTTGAAGAATGTCGATAAAACAATATTGAACGCCATTGACTTACATATACATTTACATTTAGGCATTTGGCAGAAGCTTTCATCCAAAGCGACTTACATTGCTTTATCCTATACATTTTACATAGATATTTGCAATCCCCTGGGATCGAACCCACAACCTTGCGTTGTTAACGCAATGCTCCACTGAGCTACAGGAAAGCTGACTTCCTTTGTTATAAACACAAAACCACAGAGACATTTCTCTAAATATCTTCTTTTGTGTTCCACTGAAGATAGACTTGCATACAGGTTTACGACCATACGAGAATGATGAGAGAATTCAGACTTTTGGTTGAACCGTCGCTTTAAGTGAATGTGACCGCAGAGATTATCAGTGAATAATGACTTATACTTAGGTGAAGTGAGCACAGGTGTGAGGAACAAACCCGTCACATAGAACAGTGCTGCGCAAATTCCTCCTTTGGCGTGCGAAAGAAAAACATCCAATTGGTTTGAAACATGTTTGTGAGTTAATGGTGATAATAAAAGGATTAATTTCTCTGATGAACTACAGCTTTAATGTGAATCAACTGCATGTGAGAGTGTTGAGAGATTAGCGCTTGTTTTTGAAGCGCTCGCTCAGAACAAACAGCGGGTGACATCATGGCTCAGGACATTATGTTAGAAGAGCAGAAGCTCATGTTGACCTGGTTAAAGAAATGAATGATGTGTAGACTGAAGCTCCCTGCGGCTGAATCACACGCTGTAGACCACTCACATCTTATTGAAATCAAACTCGCATGAGCTGAGACACAATACTTCACTGTAACGTGGAGGGATTTCATATTTCTTTAATAACGCTGCAGATCTCTCCGCTGGTGTAGTAAGTGCTTCCTTCACCTCTCATGTCTCCTTGCTCTCTTGACATGAATAATAGATCATGGTGATGATGCAGAGCTATGTGATGGAGTTTGTTGACAGTATATGACTGTATAGACACTGTATTATCTTTTCATTTTTAATGCGGTGCTTCATTTGCTGTCTGACGGGGATCTATATCTGTGAGACCACAAGCATACCACATTATAATCAAGAAACCTGCACAGATACTGAATGCTCTTCACATAGAATTTTACTCAATCGTCCTGGGGAGAGAGAGGGTGAGAGAGAGAGAGAGAAAGAGAGAGAGAGAGAGAATGGGAGAGAGAGAGAGGGTGAGAGAGAGGGTGAGAGAGAGAGAGAGAAAGAGAGAGAGAGACATAGAGAGAGAGAGAGAGAGAGAGAGAGATAGAGAGAGAGAGAGAGAGAGAGAGTGAGAGAGAGAGAGAGAGAGATAGAGAGAGAGAGAGAGAGAGACAGAGAGAGAGACAGAGACAGAGAGAGAGAGAGAGAGAGCGATAGAGAGAGATAGAAAGAGAGAGAGGAAGAGAGAGATAGAGAGATAGAGAGAGAGAGAGAGAGAGAGAGAGACAGAGAGAGAGAGAGACAGAGAGAGAGAGAGACAGAGAGAGAGAGAGAGAGAGAGAGAGACAGAGAGAGAGAGAGAGAGAGAGAGAGAGAGAGAGAGAGAGAGAGAGAGAGAGAGAGAGAGAGAGAGAGATAGAGAGCGAGGAAGAGAGAGATAGAAAGAGAGAGAGGAAGAGAGAGATTGTGAGACAGACAGACAGAGAGAAAGAGAGAGATAGAGAGAGAGAGATAGAGAGAGAGAGAGAGAGACAGAGAGAGAGAGAGAGAGACAGAGAGAGAGACAGAGAGAGAGAGAGTGATAGAGAGAGATAGATAGAGAGCGAGGAAGAGAGACAGAGAGAGAACAGCAATGGATTGAAACCTAATGAGGGGAAGAACAAGACAAAGAAAATCTCTCTCTGAGATTTAATGAAGAAGTGAAGCTGGGACACAGATGTTAACATCTACACAATGTTCATTACTTATAACATGAACATGATGGTTACATATTTATTTGTATATATATTTGAGCTCAGAATTTGCGTTAGACTTGTTTTTTGGCCGTCATTTTGACGGACAGGCTCATAAAAGATCCGTCACAATATATTATTACTCGTCACTATGGTGCAAGGTGATGTTACGTGCTAATTAGCATGTTTGTGACGTCATCACGCTGTACTTTCGTTTACTTTACTCTCTGAATTTACTGTGTTTCAAAAAGTACATAATATGAGATCATGAAAATGACATTTCTTCCAGTGTGTAATGTTGCCGGGTTTGAATTTAAGCAGTCTGCCAAGTTGTAAATCCGAATGAATGAATAACAAAGTGAAAAAGGGAGTCGACTCTGAATCACGTAAACGAGTCATCACCAGTCTGATTCGTGAACCGCCACGGATTTACGTCACTACCTATAGTCACCGCCACTGTTTTGCTAGGACTGCCCCTTCACTCTTCTCCCCCAAACAGTGTTTCACGTGAGCCTCATTCGCGGTAGACCAATCACAGCAGACTAGACCATCTGACCAATCACAGCAGACTAGGCTAGTGGAAAGGAGTGGATTAGATCGCGGAACGAATCATTTGAGAGTCAGTCAAGAAGTAAGGAAAGAATAACTGACTATTTATTACGAAATGTATATTTTCATATGTCCAGTCAGTAACAATGACAGGTGCTTGTAGGTGTTTTGTAGTCACTCACTAACAAGTAAGCTGTGTTTTGGACATGAAAGTGCTTCCTCTGTCGCTCACTGATCGAAGAAGATGCCGAGAGAGACAATTTTCCACTCATTGAAAGCGAATGCTAGCTAAGACGCTAGTCCTTTTTCTGAGGGAAGAATGTGTTTTACGATTGTTCAGTCACTGTCAAAAAAATTCTGTCAATGACGGAGAATTTTTGGTTAACGCGAGTAATGAAAAGCTGAAGTGAGTTTAATAACTTTTTAGATTGTATGTAGAAACTCTTTATCTGAATTGAATGGTAAAAGTTAGTTGAATGTGTTGATTTTTGACTCAGTTTGTCAATCGTGCGTTTCTTCAGTCAAGTCAAACTCAAACAAATATGATTTCTCCAGGTTGTCTTATCTTTCATCTTACTTTAATCGCCCACTTGGAAGCATGTTAGTATTTTAATATTAGAATGTTTATATTATCATATTATTGTTTCATATAAAATGATTCAATCATTAGTGTACTCTGCGTTTTGCCTAGTGTTTCTGAAAGTAGAATGTAAAAATACAAACTGAATTTTGGGATCAAGTTATCATCTTGCTGCATAAAAACAGCCGTTCTGTATTTGTATTCTATGCCTTGTAAAATGAAATTAAAAACATCTGTCTCTCGAGATCAAGAATGAAAGGTCACATTGAATGCGTGGCATTATGGGATATAGTTTCTGATGTTGTGTTCTCAGTTCTGCATGTGTAGACAAATGTAGCAGGTCAGCGGGGATAGAAAATCAGCATACAGTGAACAGAACATCTATAATGCAAAAGTAGCCAGAGGACTATAGATAGATTCTTTTGTGTTTGGTGTTAGTCATGTATTATCCTGAGGTTTGTAATAAAACATCAGATATGTGTAATACATTATCATGTAGATGAATGTGTGTTTCTGTGAGAGAGATGAAGGGGTTTCCACATGTTGTGGTTGGTACAGTATGTGGGTGACATCATCATCATGTGTCCATCCTCACCGTATGACGTCAGAATAAAAAAACTCTTCGTCTCTCTCTTTTTTTGTTGGCTGTTCTGCTGAATGACTGTGTTTGAGTGGTGATGTGTTCATCTTCAGAGAGGCACTGAGAATCTCACGCTGGATCTGGATTAAGTTGTTTGTTTTCTGTTTCTCTTTATTTTTGAATTTTAGTTGATCTTATTGTTTACACTCAAAAGGTTTGTTCTTTATAAAGCTTCTATAAAGAACCTTTAACATCCGAAGAACCTTTCTTTTTTACAAAAGGTTCTTTGTGGCACATAAAGGTTCTTCAGATTAAGGAAAGGTAAGAAAGAGATGGTTCTTTTAAGAACCTTTGACTAAGTGGTTCTTTTTTGGAAACATAAATGTCTTCTACATTCTTAAAAAGGACGGTGCTTTTAAAAGGTTGTTCACAGCGATGCCATAGAAGAACCATTTTTGGTTCTACAAAGAACCATTCAGCCAAAGGTTATTTAAAGAAGCATCTCATTCTTACTTTTTTGTAATCTAAAGAATTTATTTTGCCACAAAGATCCTTTTGTGAAACAGAACGTTTTTCGGATGTTAAAGGCTCTTTATGGAACCATAGATAAAATAGGTTCTTCTACCTTTTGAAGCACCTTATTTTTTGCTTGATTCGGCCCATTTCTTGAAGCATCCGTTCCACAAGTCCACGTGTGACTTCACTGATCTGCTGTGAGTTTGATCTACAATATATTTCAGGAGCAGTAAAAACCCACTTCATCGTCAAGGAAATCTATTGGTATAAAGTTACATTTGCATTGGTTAGTTTAGCAAATTCAGTGTTTTTTTGCTGTTCACACAGTCCTAAATTACAGAAGAAATGTCATTCATAACAATCTTTTCACACAAATATGATATTTGGGAATAAAACCGTTTTGTTTCACTCAGATGGGGCATCTGTCAACCAAAGGTGACACAAGGGTCTCAGATGTTGTGATTGTGAGAGAGTCCAGGACGAGCAGACCGATGTTTAATGGATAAATACTGTACAAAGATCATAAATGAATGATGTGTTAATGGTGCCGCTGGAGTTATGAGTCTCTCGTATTAGTTTCCACAGCTGGATAGAGCTATGTGATGTCATGAGCAGTGACCCCTGTACAGTGCTGATCCTTAACGTCTGGGGGCCCTGAGAAACTTGTAGGGTGCCTTGGACAGATTATTAAAATGAGATAAAGGTCTAAACGTAACTGTAAACTATATAAAATTTACTCAATTAACATACTTAAATGAATGAAAACTGTAAGAAAAAAAGATTAAACTGGGGGTTCACGCTTAAACAATTAAGTATAAAATTAAATAAAACAATTTATTGACCTTATCTCTGTCTTTGGAACCATCTAGCTGTTAAACATTATAACATGCAACTCTGTGATTTTACTACCAAATGACTGATTCACTAACAAAGAAGCACGATAAATAAAGTTTTCTCAAAAAGGCTAGGCATACGAAAAAAACACATCAATAATTCTCACAAAATACATGTTAGGGTCTATCACGGACAAACCAAATATAGTAGACAAATAATGAATTTATAAATCTGTCCTGGAAATTTGTTTTGTAAGTAATTCATTGCATAATTTGGCAAATCTAAAGAAGAGTAGTAAAAAAGTTCAAGTTCTTTTGCTTTGCATTTTTGCCTTTTTTTCTCCGCCCAGATGGATAGCTCCGTTTTAAGCAATGGTCATACGTAAAAACACATACGTATCAGCAAATCATGTATGTGACTGTAATTAAATAAATGAAGTATTATAAAGGACATCTTTTTAACGATTCCTCTAAACTTAAATCTGCAAATTATAAAAATAGTGTCTTGTTTACAATAGTGTTTTTGATTCGGTACTCACGGGGGCCCCTTGGTGCTGGAGGGGCCCTACGCAACCTGTGCAGTCTGCATAGTGAAGAGCAAATGTAGACTTTATCTTAAGTCTCATGTGTGTCTCAGATATTTCTCCTGGGAGTCAGAAATGTCACTAATGTGTCTGTCAGTAGAATTTTGAGAAGAGATGTCAACAATGTGTCAAACTGAGCTCAGATTCATCAAGTCTGCAATCAAAACTCAATAGTATTAAAGATCTCACATCTTTAATACATTCATTTACACCTCCAGACTCTTCATGTGTTTCGACAACTACACTATCATTTGATTCTCTTTTATTTCTCGTGGGCCATTTTATGATCGTGCTGAGCTCTGCATGTGCTTTTCCTCAGAAGTGTTAAAAGTGGACCTAAACGTTATCTAAATTAAACATAGACTGTGTATTTGACTTAATGGCACACAAATCCAGCGCTGCCGGTGTCCTTCCTGACATTTTAATTCTTATAAATAGAGAAAATAAGCACATTTGCTCTGGTCTCACACATTTGAAAGCGAGCCATTAAACTGTATTCATCCCTCACGAGCACAAAACAATGAGCTGTGTGAATTCATCATAGTAATTACAGTAAACACTCAGACTCAGATTTATATCTGGACACTTGTGTTATACTTTAGTCAAAAGAGTATTGTGTGTGTTGTGGATTCATATAAATAAATAAATATTTTAAGCATAATATTTTTGAAATTTGGTGCATGATGTTGAGATCTCAGACACACTGTGTGATGAAATGATGATGTGATTCATGTGATTCATGTGTCATGCTCAGACATGTTTCTCACAACATTAAAGATCAATGAAATGTGTCGTGTAATCCCTGAAGATTATCATTAATATTCTGTTGTTCCTCTGGTTTAGCACACTAGGAGATCAGGATTTACTCGGGGTTTAAACGTCAAGTATTATCACAGCTGCCAAAACGGACTTGAGAAAATACAAGATTACCAGACAGTTATCAAATCTCACATTCTAAAATGTGTTAAAATAGTCGATAGACGTTGTCAAAATAACTGACATCTGATTTTACTGAATAATGCTCTATTTAGTTCTCTAACCGTAGATGGTTTGTGTTCTTAATTGGAAGCAGAAAAGGTTCTTTACATTGATAATGGCAGTGTTGAATATTCTTCCGCTAGTTTTCCTCCTGAATAGCCCATGCTTGAAGAAAAGGACCCGTTTGAGACAGCCGTCTGGTTGTTTTCTGCAGACGGTTGCATTGATCATCAGCAGATTCCTCAGCACATGCTTTTCAGCTCCAGGGACGCCGAGATGTTTCAGACTTTGTCTTCAGGATCTTAGACTTTTGTAGAGGATTTACTGGGAAACCTTTCATGCTGTTCGTTGTGTCTTTGTTTTATTTTTGTTACTGACACAGTTCTAGAAATACAAAAAGATTTCTAAGACTGGAAACAATGGATGGAAGAATAGAAAAACCTTTAAAAATCACAGACCTTTTTGTGGCATTATTTTAATGGTTCCAAAACAATGCAAATATGTTTGGAGATGTCCATGTGAAGTCACCACATGTGAACATCACGTCAGCATCATGTGAGTTTCTCTGTAAAGGTTCAGTAGTTGTTGTGTCACAGATGTTGTTGACATGTTGTAAGAGCAGAAGAGAAAACCGTTGTGCTGTTTCCTCTGTGTTGATGCTGTTTGTTTTCCAGTCACATGTGATTCACTGCAGATTACCCATCATGCATCAGTACAACACTGTTTGTGCCCGAGGGCCGATTGTGGCCTTGAAATGTTATAAATAAAGAATTATATATTGAAATTACATGTTATGAGTTTACATGCCAAAATATGACCGAATGTCCAAATGAGTCACAGTAGAAGTTAGTGTGTTTGAAGATGTGTGTTTGTGTTACTACACTGACAGATTTCTTTCGCATGTTGTGTGTTGTGCGGTGCGTATTGAAACATCATCATATTGTGTAGATGTAGTGTTTGCATCACATCTGTGTGTCCTCATTAACTCTGAACCTGTAGGCGTGTTATGACAGATGACATCATTAAACAAACGCTTGAAGGTTCTAAATGATCTCTAACATCTGTGTTTTCATGTATGTGTTGACCACGTGAGACTTTTTTTCATAATATACCCAGCATGCACTGCAGTGGCTCATTGTACTGAACTCTTGGCTTCAGGCCGGGAGCTGTTATTTGAGGTTTCCACTGTTCCTAAAGCACTTTAGTGTGTTGTGTGCTTGAAGTGAGGACACGTGAACCCGTGATAAAGAACACAACACTGCAGCACTTCATCTTAATGTCTTCTTCAGTACATCGGGTCTTTTATGGGGCTGTAGTGAAGAAATGAGAGCTAAATATAACCTCACAAAAGAAGCATGCTTCAAGTTCATTTTAGGTTACTTTATGTAGTAAGTATACTAATATCAGTGTACTTGTGGTATACTTTTTCCATAAGTGCACTTAAAAATAAACTTGTCACAGGTATCAAATAATCGTCTCACTGCAGTTATTTCAGATAATTGAATTTCAGATCAAATCAGCATGGAAAATCGTAACTTTTAATATCCGCCTGTCTTAGTACACGATATAACTATGTCACGTTTTAAATAGGAAAAATATCTAAACTCTTGCTACGCGATGCTACGGGTCTAATTGGATTCAATGATCAATGCTAAGCTATGCTAAAAGTGCTATCGCCAGACCCGGAGATAGACCGAGTACATTCCAATACGGAAAACCTAATTCAAGGATGTATTTTCTTAATTAAATAAATTATATGTCATTAATACTTATATTGTCAAAGCCTTAAAACAGACAATTAACCGCCATAATCACAATTATTTAATCAACAAATTTCATAATCGTGAGAGCCCTACATTCAATAGTGCAATTCAATAGTTTATAAACTGAAACTAATGTTAAATACTTGTACATGTTTTAGGTTTTGAATTGTTGCTTAGAAGTATACAGCACTCTCAGTAAACTACAAGTTTATCTAGTCGTTATACTTTTAAGTTTTCTTGAAGTGAATTTAATTTCTTAATTAGTTATATAATATTTATGCATTTTAGAATACTTCTGTTACTCTTAAAGTAAAATATTGAATACCTTTAAGTCAGTGGTTCTCAACAGGGGGGCACACAAGGGGGCCTCAAGATGACTGAGAGAGTTGAAATACATAAAAAAATGTTCATTATTTGGACATTTTTAAATATTTTTTGGGTAGATATTGAGTTTTTATGAATGGGAGGGGCGCTTTCGAATATTCTAGAATACAGTGTGGGGACTTAGAGTCATAAAGGTTGAGAACCCCGCCTTTAAGTGTACTTGAAGTAGAATGAATAGATGTATATCTCTATCAAAAAATGATGTACAACAGATATTCAAGACAGAACTCAGACCTTCCCTGTCAGTACAAGTCAAGTATAATTATTTTATAAAACTCACACTTAGGCTGAAAATTGACAAAAATGTCCATGTATTATATATACATATTTTTTCACCTTTTCAATGACCCTTTTTCCCCCTAGAATCAGTTCTTATCATCACTACCAAACATTCATTCATTTTGGGAATTGTGACCCTTCAAATACCTGTTTGTTTACATGGTGACCCTGTTGTTTTCCATGAAAAAAAATCATAATTCTAAATATTTTCCATATACTAAATGTGAATCCAATCTTTCATTATTATTATAATAACATGATTTTTATTGCATTATTATTTTATTGAGCAGTGTCAGATTTTCTAAATAATATCATTCAAAATGGATAAAAATGTTTAATATAGCGCACAAGGGTTAAGTTGTTTGTTTAAAAGAGCTAAACTATAATAACACTCTTGAATAAGGTTCTTTGTTTGAAAGGGAACACAGTAGCAGCCCTGAAATATCTGCAGAATTGTCCGGAAGTCAGTTTATTTTCTATCACCCTGTCAATTGTGCAGAAAGTTTTATAAATAAATGGCATGAGAAGAATGTTTCAAGACTTTCTCCTCCCGAGAGTAGTGTCATGTGTGCATTGTCAGTAGTTAGAGCGCTGTGTGTGTGGCGTGTAGACAGGAAGACAGAATAATGACTTCCTGTGTGTGGGTTTGTGTCTCTGCCCACCAGCTCTGAATCTAATGGCTCGTCGTGCTGTCTTGAGAATGTAATGTAGTGCTTTAATGCAGTGTTTCTCAAACTTTCCTTCTCTCTAACTCACACATATAATCACACCACGTGTCTTATGTAAGAATATAAAACACCTCACAACAGCATGAGTGTGTTCTGCAGTACATGAAGTGTGTGTCTGTGCTCGATCACATCTGATCACTGCGTTGGGTATCACGGCACTCTTCCCGTTGGCGTGTTGGCATTAGAGCAGATGAAGCGATGCCAAGAGCTGCAGCTCATTCCAGCGTCTGTGAGATGCTGATTCAGCCTCATCTGCTGATGGTGTTTGTGAGAAAACCGCCAAACAAACAGATAGATTGGGTTTCACTTTCTGTGTGTTCAGCTGTAATCGTCAGGAGATTCTTCTTGTCTGTGAGTCATATAGTAAGTATAGGACAGAGTTTTACAATCTAGAATTACTCAGACTGTATGTGCACGGCTGCATATCCTGCACGAGTGTGTGTGTGTGTGTGTGCACCTGATCCCCACAGAGATGGCAATATCCAAAATCCTTGTCCTTGAGGGGACATTTTTTGGTCCCAATGAGGAAACGAGCTAATAAAATATACAGAATTAACTTTTTTGAAAATCTTAAACAACAGAAAGTTGTGTGTGATTGTGATTGAAGTTTAGGGAATATGATATAGACTTTGTACAGTATACATCTCTGGAATGTCTTCATAAAATATGGAAACCCAACATGCGTTTGTTGTCTATATCACTAACAGACAGTGTTTTTTATTTATGTCAAGGACTGTGTTTTAATTAAAGAAGTTAATGGACTCTGCAGTGTTTAAATTGATTATAGATAGAGTAGGCAGCAAGTGGAACACAATGAATAATATCAAATGTTAAATCACAAAATAAGAAACAAACAGAGAAATTCATTATTGGGACGTTATTTGTGGGCTGGCGCATTTTTGTTATTATCTTTTTCCTTGAGCTTTGGTTTGTTTCTAGCCGTGCCACACTACTGTCCAATATACTGTTGAAGGTAGTATTTCATAAGCATGATTTCTCAGACCTGTCTGTCAATTTTAAAGATTATAGGGGCGATTTCCCAGACAAAGATTAGTTTAAACCAGGACTAGGCTGAAATAAGATAAATTAGGATATTAAAATTGTTTTTAAAAACACACTTTACAAAAAAACAATACTGTGTGCATCTTGAGACAAAGCTATCACACAGATATATTTTAAAGATGGCGTATCACAGGCATGTTCTGCCAATCTCATATTAATCTTGAGTATCTATAGTATTGCATATTATAGTATTGCATAGTAGTATTGCATACATCGTATCTTTGAAGAGTTTTTAGTTTGATCACATTTATAAAAGAGAGATACAGCTGTACCATTATTTCTGGAAAAACAGGAGGATCTGGAGGTGTGACGAGTGGGACAGAACGACAGCACGAGCACACAACACGTCATCACATTAATCCCTACATGTTTTCTACATTATGCACATACACGCAGATTGGCAACAAAACACAGACTCATGACTTAGTTTGACTTACTGCGTGTAGTTATGTCAGGCATCTTTTAGCACTGGCACCACACCATCTATCAGTTTTAAACTATCTCCAAATCCAGCGTTATATCCACCGTTTATACAGCATCCATCACTGAAATGCCTTGTTGGTTGGCTCTTTCTTTCGCCTTGCTGTGCTTTTGGCCAATAAAGGGAATAGGACAACACAGGGATTTCAAATTTGACTGCTGGGGGAGTGTATCAAGCACAGAAATACTACGTCATGTAAAGAAGTCAGAATGCATGATAGATCCGCTTAGAGAGATGTCGGGGGAAGATGTTTTGCCCTGTCTGGGAAACCACCCCCTAGAGACTTATTAAAGACTCATTTTTAGCTCAGCTTTATCTACATTGTTTCTCACCACAATGTCACAGTATCATTAGCAGAATCTCTTATCATCAAAGATTCTTTCTGATGTTTGTTTGTTTGTTGATCATTTTCTATCTGGCCCGAGTCACTTCACAATTCACTTCACATCATAAATGTAATTTTATAGGCTCACAAGCCGAAACTTCCCAGAAAGTCTTGAGGGTTTTAATGGGAATTCATAAGTCATATGTGCTCATACTAAAACTACATTACCCATAATTCAATCTTCTTTACAGAAGCAGTGATGCACTGAATGAGAAATCCACATAATGGGACAAATTTAATTTCCTTATGCATTTGAAAGAAATGTGTATTAGAAATATCACAAGTCTGACGTGCTGTGATAAACAAACAGACTTCAGTGAGAGAAACACAAACACTGACACCGCGTGTGATAGGTCAAATCGATCAAGCGCTCAAGTTTGTTTTCTTGTTTTACGACTGTAGTTTTTCATGATATGATGCATCGATTCATTCGGCATGATGGAGAATCAGAGGAACAAACATGAGACATGGCGGCTCATTCAGGGCATCTGTCAGATTGGGGTTTTGCTGACACAAAACAAGTGAATTTTTTTTTTTAAAGAAAACAACACCGGTGAAAACAGAAAGAGAGAAAATCTGCAGAAGTCTTTATATGTGTATTTCTCATTAATTGATGGGACAAAACAGGATCTTTAATCTTAATACAAATCATTGTGCATTATTAATCTACTTTTTCTTTTTTCTTCGCAGTGAATTTCGATCACTTCCAGATTCTCCGAGCCATCGGTAAGGGGAGCTTTGGGAAGGTGAGATGATTTTTGACATCGGCTACTTGAGTAAATAGAAGCAGTTGGTCTTGATTGTTATTGATCATATAAAGTAGGAAACAGATAATGAATGAAAGCGGCTCATTTGTATGAGTTTGATTTTGATCTTTGTGTGATTGAAATCAATGCTATGGGGAACAACACCCTGGATAATTCAGACGGTGTGTAATGAGAGTCAGTGATTGTGTTATCTGAAACGGGACGCTTTGAGAGTCACCGCCGAAGTAATTACATTTTCATTTTTCTATTAATCTGCACCGCGGCGGTTAATTAATTTAACACGTGTGAGATTTAAACTCTCAACAGACTCGTGGAAGATAATAAGAATGAAACTGTGAGCATCTGAAGAACTCTCATCAGAATCATCTTAACCTTTTTCTCAAACTTGATCTAATACCCAGATATAAAACCATAAGCAGGGTTAAATCTAAATGAACGAGAATCATTACTTGGTTCAATTCATGTAGCGCTTTTCACAATTTTATATTTTTGAAAACCAGTTTTACAGTAAAGACAGTAAAGACAAACACAAAATGAGGTTAATATTAAATACATAGAATAATTGTATTAAACCTTCAGACAAAAGTACATCTTGCAAAAAAATTCATATGTTCTTTTGTCTGAAGGTTTAATAAAATATTGTTTTATTAATAGTGTAAGTCTAAAAGTTTTATTTTATAATACCCTGTATTCTGCCTTTATTTTCTCATGTTATTTCTCTTTACTAGTAACCACTGCCTTCATTTATGTAATACTGTTTTGCAACAATTCAAAATTTGTAAAATCAATTCTATAAATGTGTTGAATTGAACACATTACTAAGTCGACTATGATTACTAAAACGGTGTATACTTTTTTTCTGTGAATAATGTTGAGAGATGTGAAGGAATGTTGTTTTTGCCGTGTGTTTGGGGCAGAATTCAGGTCCATTAGTTCATGTGGACAACACCCAAAAATGTCATTGTCGCATATTTTAATATGATCATAACTTTTAATAATAATTATTTATCAGTGGGTTTCATTTTCATTATAAAAGTCTGAAATTTCAGTATTTGTGGAAATGCACATTTGTGTATAAACATGCGTCTACAAAAGGGTTACTGTCCTTGTCTTTAATAGAGCACATCAGTCCATCAGATGAAGATGTCGGAAGAATCCTCAGTGGTTTGTTGCTCCTATGTGTCTGTGAGTTTAGTTTTGGTGATGAAATGACTCCGTCTGTATCTTCGTTCACCTCAGGTCATATTTGTTCTGGTCTCATCATTCTGTAAATTCACCTCTTTGCTCTTCTCAAGTGGTCTTTTACGACACAAGTTAAAGCACATGAGCAATAAATAACACTATCTTCCACATTGCATCCACAGCAGATCGACATTCTTTACTCCGTCTTCATGGGGGCAATAACCATAAAAATATGAGAAGTGCCTTCAGATGGCAGATGCTTTCATAAGGTTGGATGAGGAGAGAGAGAGACCAAGAGAGAGTCAGAGAGAGAGACAGAGAGAGTGAGAGAGAGAGAGGGAGATTGTGAGACAGAGAGAGAGAGAGAGAGAGAGAGAGAGAGAGAGAGTGAGTGAGAGAGAGAATGCGAGAGAGAGAGAGAGAGAGAGAGAGAGAGAGAATGCGAGAGAGAATGCGAGAGAGAGAGAGAGAGAGAGAGAGATAGATAGATAGATAGATAGATAGATAGATAGATAGATAGATAGATAGATAGATAGATAGATAGATAGATAGATAGATAGATAGATAGATAGATAGAGAGACTCTGTTGTCCTCCAGGATGAGAGAGAGAGAGAGAGAGAGAGAGAGATAGATAGATAGATAGATAGATAGATAGATAGATAGATAGATAGATAGATAGATAGATAGATAGATAGATAGATAGATAGATAGATAGATAGATAGATAGATAGATAGACTATGTTGTCCTCCAGGATGAGAGAGAGAGAGAGAGAGAGAGAGAGAGATAATGCAAGAGAGAGAGAGAGAGAGAGAGAGAGAGAGATAGATAGATAGATAGATAGATAGATAGATAGATAGATAGATAGATAGATAGATAGATAGATAGAGATAGATAGATAGATAGATAGATAGATAGATAGATAGATAGATAGATAGATAGATAGATAGATAGATAGATAGATAGATAGATAGAGAGACTCTGTTGTCCTCCAGGATGAGAGAGAGAAAGAAAGGGAGAGAGAGAGAATGCAAGAGAGAGAGAGAGAGAGAGAGAGAGATAGAGATAAATAGATAGATAGATAGATAGATAGATAGATAGATAGATAGATAGATAGAGAGACTCTGTTGTCCTACAGGATGAGAGAGAGAGAGAAAGAAAGGGAGAGAGAGAGAATGCAAGAGAGAGAGAGAGAGAGAGAGAGAGAGATAGAGATAAATAGATAGATAGATAGATAGATAGATAGATAGATAGATAGATAGATAGATAGAGAGACTCTGTTGTCCTACAGGATGAGAGAGAGAAAGAAAGGGAGAGAGAGAGAATGCAAGAGAGAGAGAGAGAATGCAAGAGAGAGAGAGAGACTCAGTTGTCCTCCAGGATGCGAGAGAGAGAGAGAGAGAGAGAGAGAGAGAGACGGAGAGAGAGAGAGAGAGAGAGAGATAGAGACGGAGAGAGAGAGAGAGAGAGAGAGAGAGAGAGAGAGAGATCGAGATAGAAATACTTTGTCCTCCAGGATGAGAAGAGTCTTTAAAACACAGCATGTCTGTGAGTTAGCGTGCAGTAGGAGAGAATATTAAACTGTCTTTCCTTCCTCTTAAAGAGACCTCATGAGGGTTGAGAAAATCCTTGTGTTTCCCACAGAGAAGTTTAGCTCATGTCACAAACACACATAAAACACTGCATGTTATTAATTGTTATCTGTTTTAACAGCTCTGATCTGTTGATCACTTTGTGCTCCTGTGGCTGGGATGTATGGTTGCTTAGTAACTATTGGTTGCATGAGCAATATTTAAAATGTGAGAGATTTAAAGTCCTCTTGAGACCGAGAGATTCCACCAGAGGAGTTTGGTGAAGTTCTCATGACCCGCTCGACCGCAGAGCATCTGATATTTCATCTTTCACTATTATATCAATGTTTCAAACCCCTGCATCTGTCACTTACAGTTTCTTTCTGTTTGCGCTGAATTGTTCAATGTCTTGTGTTGAATAGAATAGACTTTGAGTTTTATTCCTTGTGTGTGTGTGTGTGACCATTCAGCATCTCATTCGGCCTTGACAAATTCTTCAATTTCACAATATAGTCAAATTTGTATCAGCAGTTGGTTGAAGCTATCCATCAACTCTTCTCTCATTGGAAGATCATCACCTCAGTGTTTGGAAGTTTAGGTCATGTGCAGAAGAATGTGATAAAGACTGCCATTGAGTGGACTGCAAAAAAAGAAAGCAAAATCAATTGTGTTGAGTACGCTGTAAAAAATGACATTTTTATTAAGCATTTTTGTCTTGTTTTTAGTAAAATATCTTAAACTTATTGGATCAATTACTTGACAAGAAAAGTGATCCAAGATATTTAGTCTTGTTTTATGAAAAATAATATAAGAATGAAGTAAGTTAATGTTAAAACAAGCAAAACAATCTGTCCAGGGGAGAGTAAAATACACTTGAATTTAGTTTGACCTTTTTCTCAAGTACCTAATTCAAGTTTGTTTTTCTCACCCCTGGACAGATTGTTTTGTTTGTTTTTACCATAAACCTACTTCATTTCTTAAACAATGGCAAATATCCCAGGTCACTTTTGTAGTCAAATAATTGTATTTTGATTTAAGATGTATAGATATTTGTACTACAAAACAAGACAAAGACACAAGAATGTCATTTTTTGCAGTGTATAGGGTGTATGCAAATATGGAAATGAAGAAGTTTTGAATCCTTGATGGTAAAATTATATGAATCTAAGCAATTGTGAAAGTGTTGCGTAGTTGAACATCCCAAGATATTTGAATTTTGATTTTGTAGCTTGTCTTGTGGATCCAAATAAAAAATGTGCCTGTGTGAATGTGAGTGTGTGTGTGTTTTTATTCTCATCTGATGACACGGCGTCTAACTGTGTTCTATGTGGAGTGATGTTGTGGTTGTCGGGGGCAGATGGGATTAGATTTCCCCGGGCACCAGCGGAGGTGAGGGGTGCCGTTTGTAATGACTTGGGCTTTATAAGAGCCATCAGCTTGAAGGCAGGAGAGACGGAGACAGAGAATTGCTTTCTTTCCTTCAGAAGTGTTTTACAGCACGTCTATAATACAGCCTGTGTGACCTGGATTCAGACTGAATCTATTCTCCATCACACTGTATACCTGCATGTACAGTCGTGGATAAAAGTATTGGCAGTGACATAAATGCTTGCACAGTTTCTGCTGAAGCTGTCGTGTTGTTCATTCACATTATGCAGACTGATCCAATGCATTTTAAATCATTTGAAAAAATAGCAACTCCCCAGATGTCAATCCCGTATGAAGGACCTGTGGTCATCCTCAAACAGTGAGTGAACAAGCAGAAGCCCACAAATTGTGATCATATCAGAGCACTTATAAGGTTCGGCATCAGTCAGGATTACGATCAGAAGATGATATCCAGCGTGCAAAAGCCAAATACAGAGGGTATGAAAAACAAGGCCCGACACTCTTTGGCTCTTTGCACATATTATGTTTTTTCTCAGTAATCGCCATTAGAACTTAAATATGCTAACTTATTCAAAATACTGTTGAAACATGTGAAAAAATGATCTACAAGTACAGAAGCACAAACTTTGCAAAACACAAAATTGATGTCACTGTCAATACTTTTGGCCGCAGGTGTATATGTGTTCTGTATTCATATGTTCGGTATGTTATTTGTTGAATCAGTCACTGATGTATATGATATGAAGTATAAAATTGTGCGATGGAACCACAGCTTCTTGAACAGAGTTTAGTTCTACAAGGAACTTTGAAACGGTTGCTTCACGCTGACTTTAAACCTAAATTTCAGTTGAGTAACAGAGTCTTGTGATGTTATCTGGGTCACATCAAATCAAACTCGCATCAGAAACACTGTTTATGAGAACCGGTTGTGTTATTTTGAAGAGCTAGCTGCTATTTTCCCTGCTCATAACATTCCTCTGTTGTCTTATATCGATCACATAATAAGACCAAATTAGACCCAAACAGTCTCAACAAATGAAACTTCCTAAATCACAACCAATAAACTCTCCCTATTCTTCATGAACATTACTGAGTAACATTTAATGAAAGTCAGTGAGTGCAGCTGTGACACGTCAGAGGAGATCTGGTCCTCCCGGCTGAGTCTGGTTACTCCTGAGGTTTTTTCTCCATTTATTTCTCATTGGAGTTTGGGTTCCTCGCCACAGGGCCGTGTTGACTTGCTCACCTTAGATATTATTTACTAGAATGATCTTGGTTGTTCTATAAACACTATACACTGTGCTGTGTTTACCTTTTTTGTGTGTTTTTCTGTTTTTCTCATTGTCTCCTGTGAAGCTGCTTTGGAACAATGCACATTGTGAAAAGCTCTATACAAATAACATTGAATTATTCATATCAAATATAAATCTACACGCTTTGAACAAACTCATAACACACTACACTCTCCATTAGAACGCGGATAATAGTTCTTGTCTGTGCACATCATCATAAACGTGTGTAACTACACACACAGCTCATACTGGACTGATTCAGACTTGATTCTTCTCACGTGTTTCTGACAGCAATAGTGATGTAGATCAGCCGTGTGAATGAATCCATCTGTCCACACTGTGACGTGTTCGATTGTTTTGTTGTTTTATTTCTAAGTAATGTGTCTGTTTGTGTCTGTTTGAGCATTTTTTTCACAACCTTCAGAATTAAAGCAGCATGAAGTCACTAATTATTCAATATGTTTTAAAGTTATTTTGTTTCGTTTAGCATATCGCTAAAAAAGCCCCTTCTTAACCCTTATAGCTACATTATATTTCACAATAATTAGTTTGTTAAAAAGTGTGTGTGCTTGTATACATGGTATATACATAAATCACTTAAAAAACATACTAAATGATGATTTAAAAAAAAAAAGGAAAAAAAGCCAAAAGTTTCTGTGATGGTTAGGGTTGGGTATAGAATATACATTATAAAATCATTGCATCTATGGAGAGTCCTTGTAAACCATATACACGTGTGTTTATGTGTGTGTGTGTGTGATGGTCGATGTCAGCCGCTCTTTTCAGTTCAAATGTGCTTTATTGACATGACAATTATTGCAATGTATTGCCAAAGCAGTTTTAACATGTACACTAAATCTAGAACAGATGAAAAAAACACATCAAATCAAACGATACACATTTTAGAAATAACAACAACAAAAAATCTGTGTGTGCGCATATTTGTGAGCGCATCAGTGATTGGTCGACTCATCCCTTCTGTTATTGCAGGCATCACTGTATTGTGCTGTTAGTAAAATTCAATCCTGTTTTACTCCTAATAAATATTAAAGTTGTGTATTGTTGTCTATTTTCCTGAAGTCAGGGGAAAATATTTCACGTTTTGGATAGAATATCTTTCAAATGTCCTGATAATTGGGACGTCTGATGAGGAAGTGTTGTTCTGTCTCTAGTTTGTGCAGATGCGGCTCTCTTTGGGTAACCAGTTTTGTCAATGTCTCCTCTTCTCTGTGTGAAGAGTGTGATTGCTGAGCCCATGTTTACACTTCACTTCTTTTTTGAGAAGGAAAAATTCACCAAGGAGCTTTTTTGTAAAAAAAAAAGAAACGCTGGCAGCATTTGGTTACAAATAGCAGCTGAACGCCGTGACTTCAGAGGCAGCGTCTGTGCAAAAAGGAATCCCAGAGAAACAGATAGGCAGTGTAGTGGAAGACTATTTGAATTACAAACAGAGAGCGTCTTTGCAATAACTAATCACATATTTAAAAACAACAATACTAATTTCTTTTTAGAAATCCAAGCAGAAGTTGTTGAAAGAGAAAATTAAACGTACATTTATACAAAACTATGCTCCAACGGGCGTTTCGGCCGCCATTTTATTTTTCTCGACCAATTACATTCCTCGCATGTTGTTATGGAAACGACAGGTTTCCATCATTGGTTAGCTGGGGTAAAGGAGCTTGACGTAGTGCGTTTTTTCTGAACTTTTTTCAACCTCAAAAGACGCTCTGAGCTGCAGTAAACGGCCCGATTCACATTTCGCGTCTTTTCTGCGCGAGTATTCATTATTTTAAATGTAGATGCAGAAATAAGGGTCACAGTCAGGACGCGCTCTTTCTTTCAGGCGTGTCGGCACCACATCGAGATGAAAAAAGGTTTGTTCGACTTGATGCGGCGCCACAAGATCTGACAGGCGGGTGACATCAAAGTACCGCGAGAGGGATTTAACTATAAAAAGTTTGCTTTCGAATCACTCGTGTTACTTTGATATCACCCGCCTGTCGGATCTTGTAGCGCCGCATCAAGTCGAACAAACCTATTATCTCAACTTCAGAATGCCGCAAGCGCACCGCAGGTCATGTGACAAGAACCAACCAGCCAATATAGACAAGCTCAATGAAAATGAAGACACAAATGATCACAGGAGAACTAAATCTTGAGTTATTTTCAGTGCATGTAATCCATATATCCTTTGTTTATACCTCCTCGTCTCAACGGCTATCGTGGCCCATGTTTGCGTAGCAAAGTCCAGACGCTTTGAAACAAAAGGAGAACACAGTGCAGCTCGCGTTTTACACGCGGTTTTAGATGCGAAATGTGAAGTCAAGTGTGAACTTTTGTTGCATAATTTTCCATCTATATCAAATATCATTCGAGTTTACTTTGTTTTCTTGTTGATCCGGTCCAGCACAGTCTCTCTATGTCACGTGACATCACTTCCTGTCACTAGATAATCAATGGAACACATTGAAGAAGAAGTAAATGATTTCAACTCTTGAGAGTCCATGTTGTGAATGATGAGGTTACGCCGGTCATATGACATCACTTCCTGCCACTACAGTAAAAGAGTAAATGGTTTCAGATCAGGATATCTGGATGGTGTGCGTGTGTTATATATTCCAGAGAAAAGGTGGTCCAAGGGTTCAGATCTGCTTCTCTGGATAATTCCTGCTCTGATCAGCGCTTCTGTGACCCAGAAACCAAATGCTTTTCATTGAAGTGTCCTGTAAATTTAACACAACAAACTCGTTTCTCTTTACTGAGCCGCCCCATGAGGAACACACTGACAAGAATGAATTGAGCTGCTAAAAATATCAGTCACGGGGATAAATGTTCTGTATTTATAACTTGTGACCCATTCATTATAAACTCTTTCTGTACATATAAAGTGCATGTCGTCCATCTGACACACTTCATTCTTCAGCACAGAAACTGCTCGACGATGAGGAGGACGATGAGGAACATTTATATACTGTATATACAAGTAGATACATGATGGAAGCATGGACACTTACAGGATATTTATATTTAAAGGAGAAGTTCACTGTAAAATTAAAACTCACTCACCCACATGTCACACAAGCCGTCCTCGTGTTTATTTCTTCTTTAGAAAACAATTGAGGCATTTGAGCAAAGCTTTCCTGGCTTCTTATCCATACAAGAAATGGGGGGGGGGCTGTTAGTTAACGTCCAAATTTCAGTTCCATCACAGTCAAAAAAGGTATGTATTTTTTAAACATAAATATATATCACAGGTCCTCCAGGATGCGCCTCCACGACTGTGTTACACACTAACGCTGGACGTAACATGCCTGATATGCACAGCTACTGACCATTTTAAACAATAATCTTGCACAAAGACATATAACGTGTCATTCAACATCCAAGAACATGGTCTTCTTTCTCCACACTTGTAAATACTGGGTCGGTACTTCCACTTACGTCACACGTGACCTTTCCAACGTGAAGTGGTGGATGTGCTGAATGGAGGCACACCGAGCCAGAGCAAGCCATATATTTATGTTTTAAAAGCACAGGATATTTTTTTGGCTTTCGTGGAAAATGACTAATGGTTTGGCTAGACAACACCCTTATTCATTGGCTGGTGTTTTGCAGAGCCTTTTGAAACTGCGATGAAACTGAAGTTTGGACCTTAACCAACAACCCCCCGATGATGACCATTGTATGGATAAGAAGCCTGGAAAGCTTTCCTCAAAAGCCTTAATTTGTTTCGACAAAATAAATAAACACACCGACGGCTTTAATGACATATTGAGTGAATTGTCATGACATTTTCATTTTATAGTGAAGTACTCCTTTAAATCCATGAGAATGTCTACAGTGTCTTTGGTAGTTTAGAAAGAAAAGAGCAAAATAAACTATAAGTCATGTTGTGTTATGTGATCCTGTGACGCCTCACATTTGGCTTTTAATATACAGTAATAAACTGTATGTCATGAAGTTAATGGAAAGTTGATATAATAAAGAAAAGGTATTACTGCTTTTAGAACAACGAACAAGAATGTCTTGTGTTTGGCGTTAAATGTCACCGTAGAGTCTAAAATTGAATAGCTTTCAAACTGAAGTGCAGAGAATGAGATTCAGATGTGTGTGTGTGTGTGAACCCTTGAAAAGAAACCCTGAAAAACAGTTTTTGTTATTAAGTGACTACTGAAGAATACATCATCACAAATGCTCAGAGGACGTTACCATAGCAACGGTATCAGTGTCTGCTGGAACATCGATTGATGATGAACAGACATTGATTTGTCTCTTTCTTGATTTACAATTTGACAATGCGTGAATCTTTAAGGAGCCGTATTTAGGAAAATTCAATAAGACTCTTGCTTCAGAATGAAACAAGAATATTTAAAAAGAAATGCGGTCAGTTCACTCTTTACAAGTAAAGGTTGTGAGATGTTTGACAGAATCAGAACGTGTAAACTGTGTCTGTTATATAGCATAACATAATGCTTTAAATGCTTTGGATTTTTTCTTTTAATTGTCCAGTGTATGAAATTAAGCGCCATCTAGTGGTGAGGTTGAGAATTGCATCCAACGGCTATCTCCACCGCTCCCCCCTTCTCTTTTAAAGCACTTCGGTGGCTGACACAGAACTAAGATGTCGTCACGTTTTCACTTCTTTGTTGAAGGAGATAATGTATTAATGAAACGTGCTCTGTAGAGCAGTTTCTTTGTTTAGAGGACCTGTGGTGTATGTATAAAAAAATCTGTGTTCATCAGAACTAAGACATTTATACACATTTGGAACAACTCGATGGCATATAAATGATGACAGGATTTTCATTTTTGGGTGAAGTATCCCTTTAAGGGAGGTTTGGGTGGAGGATCATAATGTAAACCAATCAATCAACTGGATGCTAAGATAACTTGATTATCTGTTGATTCATTATTTAGCTTTTATTTCATGTTTAAGTTTTGGAATGATGTGACATGATTCTTGAAATTGGCTTTATTATATTTAAGGTCAGATCTTTGTGTGGGTGTTTGAGAAATGTGATAAAGCAGTTTGAAGCATCTGTCTGTCGGTCTGGTTGTGTCTGATGGATCTCAAACGAATCAGATATATGAGAGTGAGGCTCATCTTGAGCTGTGGAATCTGATCATATTGTACGTTTGGATGTGAATCTGTTGTGTGCGTTGTGCTCAGATCTGATATCTCATCAGCTTCACACGATCGCTTTGCCAACTCATGTTGAGAAATACGGATGTGAGCTGCTTATTTTGTTGATTTGATAATAGGAATAATAATAGATCATAATTCTTTTGCGCAGTGTAGAGACCTTCGAGTCAGTTTGAATTATGTGAATGACAGATTTTACATGCATGCGCAAAAAAGATGGTAATGATTGATAGTGAACTGAAGTGTTCTTACAAGACTTCTTCTCCGGACACGACATGACAGCAGCTTGTTCTTGATGGGTTTGCCATGTCGCAGCGCATCCAGTGTTGGACAAAATAAAATATCAGTGGGTTCTTATGTGTTCTATAGTCTTTGACCGCGTCGCGCCGTGTCTGTTGTAAACATGGTGTTAATGCTTAAGCTCCTAATAACAGAAGAAGAGTCACAGCTCTGTGCAACACATCCCCTCATGAAAACAATGTTACCGTGTTGTGAAAAACGTTAGATCTAATAATGGTTTAATGTTTTTATGTTCTCTCTCTTTCTCTCGGGCAGGTGTGTATTGTGCAGAAGCGGGACACAGAGAAGATGTTTGCTATGAAGTACATGAACAAGCAGCAGTGCATCGAGCGGGACGAGGTGCGGAACGTCTTCAGAGAGCTGGAGATCTTACAGGAGATTGAACATGTGTTTTTAGTAAACCTCTGGTGATTATCCTCTCTCTCTCTGTGTCTCTCTCTCTCTCTCTCTCTCTCTCTCTCTCTCTCTGGTGTGTTACCCACTGCTGACACGAGTCTTGTGTGGATCTTTTCTTCATTATCTTCCTTTGTTTGTCATTTTAATATATTCCTCTAAAACAGCGTGACATCATCATCCAGGCGTTGTGTAAATTCATCCGTTACATGATTTGTGTTTGTAGTTAAGAATTATTAACCAATATATTTAAAGGGACAGTTCACCCTAAAATAACAGTTCTGTTCTCGTTCACTCACTGGGATGTGGTTACAAAACTGTATGATGTCAAAAGAAGAGGCTCAGTATGCTGTTAAGCTGGTTTAATGCTCATTTATTTCTCTGGTCACTGTTTTCTTTCATTATGTGATAGGGCTCCGATATATATTAAGATTCACAGCTCGATTCACAGAGTGATTCATAGCTCTTCAGTGAACTACGGCTCTTTGATCGTTAGGAAGTATTGCTCCATCTAAAATCACTACGAGATTGGGTAGTTTATAACGTGTATTTGAAAAAGCAACACTCAGAAAACATCATCATTATAAATATATAAATATACTTTATTATCATGAAAACACCTGAAAAGTTGTCAGTTCCTGGAAGTGTGTCGCTGCGTCCCAATCCACACACTATCCGTCCTAAATAGTATTCGAAAGTAGAATTAGTATGTGCCAAATCATAGTGTGTTAACCGTTACGCTTCTTGCGCTAAAGGTTGCAGGCTTTACTTCTAGTGGCTTTGGCTTCACTGCATTAATAAATTATATTACTTATTCATCACTAAATTAACAAATGTAAGTATACAGTAAACGTTACATACAACATGATGAATGAATAACTACTGAAAAGGAAGGAAGAGCTGTATTTTGATGTGCTTGACAGTTGAAGTCCCAGTGAAATAAAAAATGACATTTCTTATTTTTTCACGAAATAGTTGATCAATGTGGGTCATTTTCTTTTTTCTGGTCAGTATGTCCCAGTGCGTCCATATTGTTTTGCTACATTTTCCATCACAAAAACAATACACACTTTTAGTGCATAGTATATTGGTACTCATCCGAAATCGCTTATTGTGACAGTACGTTCTGAATTTGAATAAGTAATGATATGAAAAAATTTTGGACATACTGCGCCCATCATGTTTTTGGTCATGGGGCCCGTATACTCTTTGACCTATGACGTATTGACAACATCCTACACGTGAGCGTTGATAAAAACATCATTTTGTAACGAGAAAGTCTTTTATTGGCACTTACATTAGAAATGGAAGTCCACCTTGAAGTTTCTGCTATATTTCTTTGATTTACTTTTGAAATGCTACCGTTGCTCAGGTCCCGTGGCATCATGAGATAGACAAGTGTCCACCTTATCCACACTCACAAATCTCGGTATTTCTCGCATACTTTTTTGCATACTGAGGTTTCGGACAAACTACTCATGACTCATTATTGCCTACTATATAGAATGGAAGTAGGCGATTTCGGATGCAGCACATATGTGTGTAAATCGTCTTCTTCTGTCTCCCATATTCTGAGTTTCTGCGTGAGAGCGCCCACTGGCTTTCGGATGTTGCGGCATTTAAGCATAATTCATTGAGGAAACCGAGCGTAAGAATTGCATGAAACATCGTCCCCGCCTTATTGTTTGACTGTTTATTGAGCAGCGTGAAGATTGTGTGTCGCAGAAGAAGAGAGAGAGTTTGATTATCATGAGGACGTAAATGTGGACAGATTTGGGCGAACAAACCCTGTGAATATTGTTCAACTCTCTTCAGTGACAGTGGTAGTCTTAATCGTAATCTGTTTAATGCAGCAGCTCAACCCGAAACAAGATAATCTCACTAATCCAGAATCTCGGACGTGTGTTTGACGTCACAACACCACTTCAGGAAGTGACATGACCGTGTGTGTGCGTGTGCGTTTGTGTGCATGTAAGTGAAGAAGAGGAGCGAGCAGGTATCTTTAAGAGCAGTGATGAGCAGGTCTTCGTCGTCTTTATACTCTCAGGTCCGTTTCCATAGAGACGCTTCATCACCTCTTCTGAAACACACACACACACTTGATGAATCAGTCATTTGCATTAGTGTGTGTCCTGTTAATGTGATTAGTTGTGCGGCATGTGCTTTAAAGATAATCACTTCTCTCCTCATGTTTAGTGTATTAGCTGTGACTCCTCATGAGGAAAATGATCTGATATTAATCGATTAAAATTCAGCTCTCGTCTCAACCAAACCATCTGTTCCACAAGTGCTGTCTTGAGTGATATGTTTACTTCTCCAGAGGGCCGCAACTTTTTGAGAC